>NW_004797436.1:250623-251660 GCF_000002075.1 Aplysia californica
CCTTCCCCGACTAAACAGCACCTGGATGTGGATGGCTGGTGCCTCTATATATACATTTTTGATGATGATGCCCCTCCCCCATCCTCTCCCCCCAAATCTTACTAAAAAGACGCCTTCTTGAACTATAACATTGTGTGCATATGTTAGCTATAGTCCACACAATACCATGATAATGTTTTAATTGTATTTATGGTAATGGTAGATTGCACACTGTTACTTGTTATAGTTGCAATTCACCTGCTGCAAAAAGACAGTCTAAAATTCTTCATGTCTAGGAAAGATTCAGGGTATTTATCAGAATCGTATTGAGAACATCGCAATGATTTCTTCTTTATATACACTGCTAGCGATGACAATAGTAAATAATGGTTGTGTGCGTGATGGTGATGCTGCCGGTGGTGGTGGCTGTGGTGCTGCTGCTGCTGCTGCTGCTGATGATGATGATGATGATGATGAATGATGATGATGATGTCGGTGTAAAGAAACGAAAAAAGAAATTATAGAAGTTATATGCCGGTGCATGTTATTTAATAATAATAGTTAGGAACTTCGCTGGTCCCCACAGGAGACCCGAGTTCGATTCCCGTGTGGAGAATATTTTCAAATCCCTCTCAGCCTCAGTTGGTTCTGACAAGGTAGAAGCAGCCTGCCTTCTAAATTACCTGAACTATGTTGATGAGGGCGTAAAGCATTGATGGTTACAGGTGTTTTCAGTCTCTTTTCCATCACCTTGTAGATCCATGCTACGGTTCAGTTCCTGGAACTTGTATTTCAATCCACAGCCTGATCTTCACATCGAAAAGATGCGTGACAGAGAAAGATCTGCGGCCTCAGGGAAAAAAACCCTCGATTTTAGACAAATGTGGCATACGGGTTTCTTGAACTGAACCGTCATACACTTCTTTCTCAATGAGATGAATTAACCGTTTGGAAACTGGCGAAAATTGCTTACCCCTTCTGAGTATTATTTTTAACTTGTTCACTGATAAGTAGACATAAGTATTCGCTTGTACATATGAATTCAACACCCCCCCCCC
>NW_004797436.1:252173-253440 GCF_000002075.1 Aplysia californica
AAAAAAAAAAACCCTGCTCCTCTCCTATTGTTTCATTTGGTTTACATAAGACTTTTTATAGTTACAGCCTGTCGCAATGTTGCTTATTTTCCAATAAAGGGGTAGATAATATTATAGTTTTGTGTTTAAACCTCTTTTGAAAGAACATTTTATCTTGTCTGTACAAACCAAAATGGGAACGTCCTAGCATTGAAGACAAAAAGAATAGAAGCAAAAGATAACATACGTGTAAAAAATTCAGTCTTTGTCAAAATCAGCAGGTGGATTAACCCCTATATGCTTCAATTGCTGCTTCAGGCAGCCGCTAATTTCTGTTTCAGAGGCAGGGAACGGTAGACCAAAAACAGCTGAGCCTAATTTGAGAACTTGAACAGATGGGTGAAGAGGAAAGACGCGGCGCGGGTGGTAGGAGGGCGCCACTGGTAGGTCCTACTTCTTTACTTTCCCTCTGTTAGTTTATGTCTGTCTGTCTGTCATACTTTTCCCCATCACTAAATGACCGTTGTTGTGTCGATGTGCTTCTCCTTACTCAATCAAACTACCAAACAAACGAAGATGAAAGACCAGGACAATATTATTGTAAGTTAATTAAAAGCACCCCAACTGAGAAATGAGTGGCGAACCATGATCACCGATGTCTGTTTCAGATATGACACTCCTTGATGAGTGGATGGTTGGCGGGTGCTCTGGGTTGGTTTGCTCCTTCTTTCCTATCAAACTTCTATCGTCCATATATACATCTCTCTTCCTTCATTTTTTTGGGGGGGGTTGTTACTCTTGTAACACCCCTAATCTTCGGCATTTATTTGACCTTATTGTATTACAAGTGCCTTAAAACTCTTACTAAAACCTGATCTTCGGCTCTTATTATGCTGCAATTGTGCCATACAGTTCTTACTTAATCTGAAATCCCCCAAAACTTCTTGATGATGATGATACGTAATTTTTTTCGTGTCTGAACCTGTTTAAGACATACATTTTTTTGGCACATTCCTTCATCTTATCTCATTTTCATGACAGAGAGACGCAATTTGCTCAAATGTCCCACGGACCCAAATGAATTCATTAATTCGGAAGCTCTTCCCCAGGGTGTAAGCCTTTTCGTACGCTCGTCTAGTGCAGGGTAAGGTTAAAGGTCAGAGTGTTCACGTAATGTTCTTTATGTTCCTGTGTTAAATATCACACACCCAGCGGACCACGATTCTTTGAATGGTGGCACGGGGGCGGAGTAAAATAGGATGTAAAAAAATATTTTGAATTTGTTGGA
>NW_004797436.1:255603-259796 GCF_000002075.1 Aplysia californica
GGGGGGAAACAAAGTATCGATAAACGCTAAAAGATTGATCTTTTCCATTTGGTACATTTCACTTACTTGAGCAAAGGTTGAGTTCAGTTGAAATGTATCAACCAAATGGATTAAATTAAATGGCTATGGAGTACATGTATCTTTTATTGGACCATTATAGTATAGTATTCGATGCCGTCTATTAGAAATAGAGAAAGAAAATGATACTTTCAAACAATAAATCACACCCCCATTGAGTTGGACTTTGAGATTTTGATACTCAGGTTTTAACCTCAATTGACTTTTCAAGTAATATTTATTTTCGTAGTAACATCATAACATGACAAAGAACACTTCTCGTGAACAATGACGTTTTCTGCTTTACTTGCGGCACTGATACCGGACACTAAATGTACTTATAGCACACCCTACATTCTAAAAGTGAGAAAAGCAAACATAATTAATAAGTAAACATTGTTTCATGATCAGACCCATATCTATGGCAACGCTTACAGCATAAACTAAAGCCATCGTGCCATTGGTTTCTTTTTCTTTATTAAAATGGGTTGACACCAGACAATTATGGACTTATTTGTAGTACATGTGTAATATAACCCAGAATAACAAACTCATTATGGAATGTTTACAAAAAAACAAACAAACCAGAAAACATGTTCTGTCGTCCTCTTTCGTCTCCACTTTCTGTCCCTTTCCCCTCACCTCTTGGCTCCCGACTCTTTCTGCAGCCTTTCAACTGCTATTCCTCAGCTCCTTCTCAATGTTGACTTTTATCCACACCCCAACTTATACTAGGTAAGATCGAACACGTGGCCTTTTCGGATAATGGTGAAAAATCTCGCAAGTTGTGCACGTTAAAAATCTCCTGCTGGTCCTAAAATCGATAAGAGTAGGCTACGGCAGCTACCCGGGCAAATTCAAAATTCCTGTCCAACCGGAAAATGTCTAATGCGTCCAGCGCGCTCATACGACCTTCAGCAGTTGCGAGTGCCGTAATCCATTTCCCTAAAAGGAACCTAAAAACAAAACAAGCAAACAAACAAACAAACAAACAAAACCAACCCCCAAAACAAAACACTCCCCCCCCAAAAAAAAACACCCCCCAAAAAACAAACCCTCCTAAAAAAATCCCTTGCCAAACAACTGAAGAACACATTTCGGACATGTTTATTTTACCCTTCGCTAATCTCTGTTTCCATTCATTCAGGGCTCGGGAATAATTATTCCTGGCTGGATGATACGTCAGCTATAAGTTAAATGCCTAGTAGCCTACATAAAGTTACTCAGAAAAAAACGCATATGTGAGGTGTGCTGACAAAATGAGTTACTTCTCGCTGTCCAGGAATGGAGATATCGGCCGAAAATCGACACTGCGGTCAGATTTATAGATTTCTAATTGATACCGTTTTGTTCAAGTCTACCATGTCTTTTATTCTTCCATACTTACAAATTGTACAAACTTCACCTATAAAGTTGATGTATCAATTTCCATAAGGCTAAAATCGGAGAAGTAACTCATTTTGTCAGCGCACCTCACATATAATACACCAAATGCATGAACAAAGTAACGCACACTGTACTGAATAAAAATGAAAGTAAAATCTTTAATTTCAAACGTGTAGATCTATTTGGAAAACAGTTAATCTACAAATCATAAGTTCAGAAATATCAATCCAGTTAAACGTATTTTTAAAGTAATTCTCAGACTAAAACGTGAAGTAAAAGGTCTGATCCAGCAATCCTATACAGTCATAACTGTCTAAGGTGGCCACCCATCGTCGTGGAAAAATTTGACCATCCAAATTAAACAGAAGACCGTCTTACACAGTATCATTAGAGTGTAACAAAAGGCAAGGGTGTCTTGGGGGGGGGGGGGGGGGGGGGGGGGGGGCTCTCGTGGCCAAGAGGTTAAGGTGCCGGCCTCTCATTCAAAAGGTCCCGGGTTCGAATCCGGGTAGCGTCCGAAAAATTTTCTTCTCTAAATTTGTCTCCTTTCACCTCATTTTCTGCTCTCTAGCAATGTTCTGTTGTCTGCTTTCGTCTCCTCTTTTCGCCCCCACCCCTCATCTCCTTTGCCCCCTCCTCTGGGTTCCTGATTCTTTCTGCAACCTTTCTACTGCTACTCCTTCGCTTCTTCTAACAGCTGTCTTTCAGCCACACCCCTGATCTTCTGGTTGGAAAGATCTACACCTAGCCTTCTCGGACAAGGGCCCGTGTGCAAGTTGCGCACGTTAAAGATCCCTTGGTGGTCTAAAATCGATAAGAGTAGGCGTCGGCCGCCACTCGGGCAAAATTCAAAAATGATCTAAAAAAAATAAAAACCAATAACATTACAAAAACTGTACAACTTTTTTTGTCAGAATATCTCGCTTAAACCTTTTACCAGAATATTGTAATTTGGAGCAGACATATTTCATTCAAAAGGAATTTATTTGACATAAAAATTCAAAAATAAGGCTTTTATAAAATCCACTAATAAACGAAAAATGCCCCAAATATTGTAAGGAAAGTCATGAAATTATTGGTTTATTTTCCTCTTCCTTTTCTTTTAAATATCTAATCTTTCATTCCTGTAACATTTAAACAATAATATTTCTTTTCTTTTACAGGTTTTAGAACTTTTTTTTCTTCTGGAATTCCGAGAACAAGTGCTATATATTATGTCCTCCTATGGACTCGTCACATTTTTAAGGCGTCGTTCGCCAACCGTGAGTACTCAAAGCTACACACACTGTACACTTTACAGTATGGAGTTGCTTTTTTAGACAGTAGTGTAGCGGGTGAGGTTGCCTAAATAGGCATTTGTGGAGTTAACATATCCTGAAATGTGAATGAGGGCTTTGTCAAGGAACAAATGACATAGAGGAATGTTCCCGCTTTTCAAGACGATCGAGGAATCATGAACACATTGCTATCCTCTGATTCATGCCAGCTTCACGAACAGGAAAAATGGTACAGAAGTAAATGAAGATCTGCCTTGAAAATGCGGACTGTTGGGATGTAGGAAAGTCCTTGCGGCAGACATCATCTACGGACAGTCGTTGCTGTGGCTCATCTGCAGAATTCTGCTTCCTGGTGACGTTTATAGGGGTGCAAACGGTGTGTGTTTGATCAAAAGTGGTCGCTTTGTCTGGGAATTGTTTTGCTCTGATTCTCCACAGGTCCTAACTGATGGGACTTTAGCTTTGTTACCGCACCTTGTGCGAAATTTACGAAACGAGTTGGCGGTGAGGGAATATTCAATACAAAGAGCTCTCTGCTTGCTACTAATCTTAATCATTAACTCAACAGGCGAAGGAAACTTGAGAAAAGCTATCTGCAAACTTCTGTGGGCCTGTTCGACTACTGTAGGCTATCTTGCAATATGGCGCGATCGGTTGGACTTTTAATGGCAGGCCTAATAGGAACTAGTGCGTCGTGCTACAAAAATGGGGACATAGCTGAAAATGGGTTTTTTTCAGCCGCTATGTAGAACAAAACTATTCTGAAGAATTATCTAAAATGAACATCAGATTAATTCCTTCTGACTTTCAAATGTTGCGTTCAAATTTGAAACACAAAACTTTTGTGTAGAGGAAAATATTTAACTAAAAAGTTGCTGCTTTTCTTTTTTTTTCTTCTTTTTTTTGATCACCCTGTATTTAAACACCGTGTCACGAGACAATGAAACATACGCTACGTACATAAATAGCCAACACATTTACATTGCAGATCATCTGGAATACATGTATAACTTAATGAGTTGACAAGTCTGCAAGCTGTGAGAAAGCTTTTTTTATGCCTCCACCGACACAATTTTACATCATTCAAGAGATAGGCTCCGTCTGACACTGCTTGTCAAGGCCAACCCGAGCTGAAAAGGTCACAACACCCCAGTGGAAAGACCGAGAGAAATACTCGATAAAAATGTTTCCACGCTCGGGAATCGAACTCGGATCTCCTGCATGTGACAGCAAAGCCAGTAAATGCTACACCATTGAGACCGGTTGAGTGAAAGCATAATACGTCAAAAACATAATACGTCAAAAACATAATACGTCAAAGACATAATACGTCAAAAACATAATACGTCAAAGACATGATACGTCAAAAACATAATACGTCAAAAACATAATACGAACAGTTATGAAATATGCATGTACTGATTCAGATATGTCTCTCTCTCTCTCTCTCTCTCTCTCTCTCTCTCTCTCTCT
>NW_004797436.1:261851-271263 GCF_000002075.1 Aplysia californica
CTTCTTCTTCTTCTTCTTCTTCTTCTTCTTCTTCTTCTTCTTCTTCTTCTTCTACTTCTTGTCTTAAGTACTACAAGGTTGTTCAAAAGTAGGGAGCTATGATTCGTAGTTAGACAGAATCCGCTAAATTAACTGGCTGAAAAGAAAGCCTTGAGAACGTAAACCAGGGCTAGATTTATATTAATAAACTACAATTGACTAATGTTACGAACAATGCATAAAGTATTCTAAACCCAACTAATAATCCCGGGGAACACCACCATCAAGGCTGTCGATAGCAAAGCAAGGTACAGTGCTGTTATAATATTATGTCGACAGCATATACATTGTGGTTGGTTGGTGGGTGCTCTGGTGTTCGTTCCTATATTTTAAAAATCTTATTTATCGACCCCCTCCCTCTTCTTTGTTGTATTAGTAACACATCTAGTCTTCGGCACTTATATGACTTTATTGTGTTGCAAGTGCCGTAAAACTGTTACTAAAACTAAAGTATAAAGATTGTAAAGTGCATTCAGCTTGCTGTTGAGCGGGAACTTGCGCTATACAAGTGCTATCTATTATTAAATCATAAATATAGAATATTACCTCGGAAATAAGCTTATGGATTTTCTCCAATCCAAGCCAGAAATTACCAGAAAAGTTGCCAAATCCATTCCGGTAGTCCGCCCAGCCACGAAAAAAGTCAACGTCTGCCGAAGAACGTCTCTGAAGATACAACAAAATAATAAAGCCCGTTTCTTTGTTTTGTCTCAGTTAGTGTTTTATGGCACTTACAACACAATTAGGTCACGTTAGTGTCGAAGATTAGAAGTGCTACAAGAGCAAAGAACATAACAAATGCAAGAAAGGAGATATGAGGACAATTGATCTTTGCTAAGGAAGAAGGAGCAAACCACACACTTTGCCAGTTTGTAAGGTCTGTTGTTATGTAGCATGCTAAACCACATTATTAGAATAGTTAAGACCGTCTGTGGTTGACTCTACTAACGGAAGGATGAGAATATATTTCACAATAACTAAGTGATATTTTAGCAATAATGTTACATGCAATGATTTCCAAGCTTTTGGCAACTTCGAAAGAAAGGATTTCTCGTCTTAAACCACCAGTGAAGTTTCACAACAGTGTTTTGAGTTGAATACATTCTTGATGACGATTTTCTCTTTAACTTTGTTTTTTTTACAAATTTATTTATTTATTTATTTATTTATTTATTCAATTATTTATTTGTTTTTTGTTTTTGTTTAAGGGTTGTTTTTTAAAAAGGAAATTACGTTCATTAATGTTCCATTCGGTTTTAATGCCGAATCGCACAAACTTAAATATGTACAACGTACAAGCGTTTTGTGTCAGTGCAAAGGATGTGCCTTTTACAAAACAAGAATTGTCTACTGTTTGGAAAGTCACTGTGGAAATAATACATCCTTCATTGCAAGTTGTTTTCGCCTGTTTTATATCAGCTACAGCAAAATAATATTGATCTCACCTGTTTTACATCAGTTACGCAAAATAATGTTGATCTCACCTGTATTATATCAGCCTGCTTGCATTACAGTAAACTATTATTGTTCGTCTCACCTGTTTTATATCAGCCTGCATTACAGTAAAATACTATTATTGATTGCACGTGCAGTGTCTCAGCTACGTTGCTGTAAACCATTGTTAATCTCACCTGTATTGTATCAGCCTGTATTACAGTAAAAGATTACTTATCTCACCTGATTGCCTCATCCAGCATTCAAGTATAATATATTGTTGTTGGGTTTTTTTATCTCTTGCCCATTTATAATGAGATTGACGCCATCTGATTAGTAGAAAACAGTGCGTATGATAAATAGTGTCCAATAGGGTATTACATGCATACTTAGTATGTCAAGTAACTGTTACAGATAGAGATTCCAGGGTTATAGACGTAAATGATTGATTATTTTAGAAATAATGGTGGTGATGAGTGAGGATGTGCGATTGCGTTTAAGTAATATTAGCGTTAGTCCTATCTTCATCTGCTCCAATGTGTCATGAGAGATGTGGGCACCCTCTATGCCATTCCCTACTGGAACCATTTTTACGGTCACCGTGAAGTTCCGCGATGGTGAGCACAGTCTCTGCTAAGGTGACATTGTTAGTGTTACTGTTAGCCTATTCTATCGGGCCAAGACAAGTGTCGAGAGGAGCTAAGTGGGAAGACAGTATAGTGAGAGGTATGTTGGGGTATTCGTGAGTGGGATGTAGGTAGCAAGTTGGCATACAGATTATGAACTTTAAAAATGCAGCATTCTACTCCCTGACCATTTGCCTCGAGTATTCTTTTCGAGTCCTATTAAACTTGCGGAAATTCTGACTCAGGATCCTCGAACCCGAGTCGAGAGGGCACAATTTCACATAATACTTCTTTCCTGCTCTCTAGCAATGTTCTGTTGTCTGCCTTCATTTCCACTTTCTGCCCCCACCCCCTCACCTCCTTTGCCCCTCCTCTGGGCTCCTGACTCTTTCTGCAGCCTTTCTACTGCTACTCCTTGGCTCCTCCTTACTGCTGTCTTTCTGCCACACCCCTGATCTTCTGGTAGAAAAGATCTACATCTAGCCTTCTCGGACAAGGGCGAAAAATCTCGGAGGGCCCGTCAGCGAGTTGCGCACGTTAAAGATCCCTTGATGGCCTAAAATCGATAAGAGTAGGCCTCGGCCGCCACCTGGTCAAAATTCAAAATTTCCTACCAACTGAAAATATTAGGTCTGTCCTGCGCGCTCATATGACCTTATGTAGTTGCAAGCGCCGTAAAACACTTTACAAAAACAAACAAAAACAACTTATTTAAAATCATTGATCTCACCTGTGTAACAGGTTAATGATAATATTCAAATTCACATGTATTACAATTATTTAATCATAATTAATTATTTCTCACTCGTATTGCAGTTTAATCATAATTATCGATCTCACATATTTTACAGTTTAATAATAATAATAATAATAATAATAATAATAATAATAATAATAATAATAATAATAATAATAATTATTATTATTGATCTCACCTGTATTAAAGTTATAATTATTGATTTCTTCTGATTTACAGTTTAATCATAATTATGGATCTCACCTGTATTAGAGTTAAAAAATAATTGATCTCACCTGTATTCCAATTATAATTATTGATTTCTTCTGATTTATAGTTCATTCATAATCATTGATCTCACCCGTATTACAGTTCATTCATAATAATTGATCTCACCCGTATTACTGTTTAATCATCATAATCATTGATCTCACCTGGTTTACAGTTCATTCATAATAATTGATCTCACTAGTATTACAGTTCATTTATAATAATTAATCTCACCTGTATTACAGTTCATTCATAATAATTGATCTCACTAGTATTACAGTTCATTTATAATAATTAATCTCACCTGTATTACAGTTCATTCATAATCACTGATCTCACATGTATTCCAGTTATAATTATTGATATCTTCTGATTTATAGTTAAAACATAATTATGGTTCTCACCTGTATTACAGTTTAATAATAATAATAATAATAATAATAATAATAATAATAATAATAATAATAATAATAATAATAATAATAATGGATCTCACCTTTATTCCAGTTATAATTATTAATTTCTTTTGATTTACAGTTGAATCATAATTATGGATCTCACCTGTATTACAACCCAGCCACCACCGTCCGTCACGGTATCGCAAACGACCGTCATGCCTCTATTAAGCCGGACCACAGGCCGGGGACCCAGAGCCTGGGCGTCAGTGCACGTGCGGGGCTGAAAAGAAATCCACAGAGACAAGAGTCAGACGAACAACTGGAAGCGGGTGGTTGAAGGGTGCTCTGGTGTAGTTTATCGTTTATTTTCTCTATCTAACGTCTCTCGTCCTTATCTCTGTCCTTCTTTTTTGTGTTTGTTACTCTCTTGTAACACCTCTAATCTTTGGCAATTATATTGCAAGTGCCGTAAAACCCTTTCTTAAACTGAACAGCTGGGGGAAATGGCGAGGTGAGGTCGGCGTGGCTACTACATGACGCCAGGCATTCTGAGAGAATGTGGACCTTTGGGAAGTGTTATCTTTCAGTCAGGCAGTCAGTTTCTGTTTATCACTCAGTATCAGCCTGTCAACAACGTTATTACTCATGCGATCAAACAGTATAATAGTTTATCAATCAGTCATCCAGTCTGTAAACCACTCAGCTTGTCTGCCAGTGTATGACTCGGGCGATGGGCAGTTTATCAATCAGTCATTCAGTCAGTTCATCAATCAAATAATATGTGGTTTCTGTCTCTCATGTACAATATAATTTCAATCATATTATACACGCGAGGAATATTTTAAAAACCTCACCCAAAATACATCAGAATAGATTTTCACCTGTAGCTGGCTCTCCAACTCGCTTTCGACATCTTCTAGAGCTTCCATTGTTGCCGTTAAATTCCCCTCAAGTTCTTGTCTCTGTGAGAGCAGTTCTTTAAGAACCTCTCTCTTGTTCTTCTCCAAAGCTGCTTCCATGTTTTCAAGGATGTCTCTTTTCTGTTTCTGGCATTCCTTCTTGTTCTCCTCGATCGTGTTGCTCAAGGCCTGAAAGTGACCACACGAGGGTTATCATTATCATAATTATGAATAATATGTGTACAACTTTTTTTACCACTTTCTATTCTCCCTGCAAATAAATCTAATGATGAGACAACAGTATTGACAAACTAAATTGTTTTATTATTTTCTACGAGGCAGTGTACACTAATCAGTTAGGTTACAGCGACGATGCTGACCACAGCAAAGACGTATTTTAATTTTCAGGCCAAGCACAACGTTGGAAGTGATTATTTTTGCCTCCTCAAAGATCATAATCATTTATCATCATCCTTTCTTCACCTTAACGAAAACCTCAAGATACACGATTCCCTTCATTCAGAAATAATAACTCTGTTTCAGGATATCGACTGCTCGGTGTAAGACTGCAAGACTCAGTCATACGTCACTTTTCAAAATGGCGTATACTGGAGATGTGCAGCGACAAAGCAGTTGATACGCAGTTCCTGGGTAGATATGTTAACTCGTCAATATCAGGGAACAATAATGTGAGGATCCTGGTAAAAACCTGCGCTCGTCAATATAATAAAATCTAAAAAACAGGCATTTTCACACCCGTTAATTTGGCAATTTCTATCAATTATTTTTATCTCAACTCATTTAAAGTACGTTTAAAATCACATTACTGCGTTGATTTTAAATCTTTAAAAAAAGTTGATCAAGGGCAACCAATGAATGTAAATGTGCAGATTCCAAGGATATTCACGAGTTGGAAGTCACCAAATTTTGATGTCCATTTTCTCGCTAATTTTACGCCTGACTCTAGGCGACCTCTCCTTTTCAATAGCAAATATCTTGATTTACGAAATATATCTTTTTTTTCTCCTCATTTAAAGCAAGAAAAAGGAACAAGCTATATGATGCTAAGTCCCATCCAGAAAAAAAAGAAAAGAAAAGCCCAAAGACGTGTCTCAAAACTGACGAACGCTTGATTTCACCTCGTAGTGACAAAATACTTCGAGACAGATTCTCACATTCCACAGGATCTCCAATTTATTTTCCAAAATCGCCCCCAGTGCCTCCACGGGCGCCGTCATCTTTTTCAGGATTTGACGTTCCTTTGAGCGCAGTACGCGCTGACATTCTTTCTTGTTCTCTTCCACTCTGTGGCCAAGGACCTGTAAAGTGATCACACTCTTGAAAGTTATAAACAGGTATTATAGGCATTTCTATAAGGAGGGAGACGGATAAGCAGACAGAGAAGAACACAACAAAAAGACAATATCAAAGAGTGGACTGGCTGTGACTGGGACATCATACCAAAGATGATCATACTTCAGAAAATTGAGAGCCACGAGGAGTGGAAGAAGCTCGTTGTAAAGTAAAATCTACAGTGCCCCCCCCCCCCTCCCCCCCCCCCCTTACGGGCACGGATTATGCTTCAGACAGAGCCTAATCATAAAGAAAGAAAGGAAGAAAGAAATTGTAAAGAAAAAGACAGACACAGAAAGAAATTAAAAACCAAAGAAAGTAAAAGAAACGATGATATTGACAAACTGCATTGCTTTTTCACCTGTCAAGTACGCCAATGAAGGCTTTCTTTATAGTATCGAGGCAACAGTGGCTTTGCGAACACATAATGTTTCGATTTTCATTTGGCTCCCATAAAGTCCCTGTTAAACTTTTCCTGACGTTTCCGTCAGTTCAGATTCCATGGGCGCCCCGGTAGCTCAGATGGTATCATGCTGTACTACGGAGTGGATTTGCCCTGGTTCAAATCCAATACTGAGCATTCTTGTGCCCGGATCGCTTTGTTCAAGAAACCCATGCCATATTTGACAAAAATCGAGTGTTTGCTCTCCCGTGATCGCAGATCTTTCTTCGCCACAGATTTTTTCGAAAAGATATGCAATGGAGAATGATCTGCGGCTATGGAAAAGAAAAAAAAAAGAAAAAAAAAAGAAAGAAAAAAAGGAAAAAAAGGAAAAAAGGGGAAAAAGAGTCGATTTTTAGAAAAAAAAGTGGCATATGGGTTTCTTGAACTGAACTGAACCATTGAGCTGCGTGTCACTAGTGTCAGTAGTAAATATACGATCGAACAACTTCCACCCCCCCCCAATAGTCTTGGAAATTGTTCTCTATACATAGTGCATTTTAGGCAATCTGGTAAAGATATATTTCCTTGCCCTGGGAGCTGTGTATTTCCTACTTTTTTAAAGATAAATAATAATTCATTCGTGGACAAAAGTTTTCCCGTCAATGGTGGGGAACAAATACTATGAGACAGATTCTCACCTGTAGCTGGCTCCTCAACTTGTTTTCAAAACCTGATTCAAGAACCTCCATTGTCGACGTTACATTTTCCACCAAGTTTTGTTTTAGCATATTCAGTTGCGAAGAACATTCTCTTTTATTCTGTTCCACAATTTCGCCTAGGATCTGAACAGTGAGAACTGTTTTACGTGTGATGAACACTGGCCGACTTTTTTGCCACACGACGTTTTCCTGAAATGTGAGAGTTATGACATCGCAGCGGTACTGGCCAGTCGTTTCATCTGTTGCCACAGGCCAAATAATCCTCAGGAAACTGTCTTCAGCCGAGTCGATACTGCCTTCAACAACAAATACATCTCCAGATTTTTGTCTGACTTTCATTTCTCCGCGCTGGAGTTCTGCCACACTGCTCCACTCTTCATGGTCCCACTTCAGTATCCTCATCAGGAGAATGTCCGAAATGTCGTGTGGAGGGTATAGGTTAAAACAGTCCAGTGACACATTGGATGTTAGTCCTATTTCAACTTCAGAGGTTGTTACGTTCAGAACACATGCATTTGAGGTCGGTGTCAAGACAGCTGCCAGAATAATCTGCACGAATATCCAGGTGGCCTCCATTCTTCTCGCACAGCGGCTTACTTGGGTCATGATGATCTGTCACTAGCTTTGCCGGAAAATCTATACAAAAATTAGAAGAAAAAAAACACAACAACAACTCAGTCAAGACGAAATTTAAAGGGTCAAGAAAAAAGCAGGATAAGTCCATTTTAAAGAAAAAGTCAGGGTCTGACCGTCAACTTACAGCAACATCTGCGCAATGTCCCTCTGAAATCAGTCAAGGGAAAAATCAGTATGTCTTTCATAGTTTGCATTTTAATAAAAGCGAATCAAGTTAAACGGAAGCCAAGTCCAACTTTAGAATGGTGGGAAATACTTTAAGCCGTCGTAGGATTAAAGTGGCTGCCTGATTTTCCTTTTATCTCTTCATTAGGATTGTAATAACTTTAAAAAACCCAATACAACACTCATCACTTAGAGCCATCACGTGGATATTCTGTCCTGGGCACTCTGTAGTGAAAGGCAATGAGGAGGCTGATATGCTGGCAGGCAGTGCCGTGGTTGATGGTGATGTGAAATTTGACAAAGGAGAAGTGTTGAAGACCATGGAGAAAAAGTTGCGGGAAGAAGACTGGGAGACAGCAGAACACCACGCAATCATAAGGATGCGGGAAAAGGGGATAGAGAGGGGAGAAGGAAGAAAGGAACGATTATCTGAAAAGGAAAGACGTCACCATAATCAGACAGCCACCGGCGCAATCAGTATGGATGCCTTGCGGGCTTTGGTGCTGGGGAGAACTGAGCACTTATGGACCTGTCCGGTGTGCAATGACGTTGTTGCCGAGGACAGGTAATACAGGTAAAAAAAACCAACGTCAAAATATTTCAGAACAAGCCAAACAAGTTGTTCCAAATTTTTGGCTCGGGACAACCCTCAACGATGTCTATAGAATTATCTTCTGTAGACATAATAATAATAATACATAATGTATAACACCTAGTACATATTAGTGCCAGTCAGATTCATTGATTGATTCGGGGATAGCAGGATTGCTCTTCATGGATGGGATAAAAGCTACCATTTTGACACAATACACCCGAAGTCAACTAACTTTGACAGTTTGAATGGTAATTTAAAAAACCGTTTGGTTTGTTATTCAAGGTTTCGAGACGAATCAATCATATCGTGCGAAAATGGTAGCTTTTCCCTTTCCTGAATGAAGATCAGGGTGCCCCCAACTGAATCCGGTGGCGTGTGCCTATTGCACAGGGTATGATTCACCAAGGAATTATTCAAAGACAGTCTTCGTTCTTTGTCTTGTTCTTCGAACGTTTTGTATCAGCACTTGTAAAGAGAATCCACAAGTTAGTAAACTATAGGTTAGTAGCAGTGACGTCCAGGATCGACCCTGCCTCCTAAACGATCTACTATGTGTCGATGGGGACGTAAAACGTCTATACTTTTTAAAATGATATTACCGGTTAAAGGAAGGTCAACATTTTGAGATAAATACAATGTTCAATGCATGAAAAACTTGAGGAAATCAGCCCTACCCCCTTAAGCTACTACGTCAACAAGATCTTTCAGTTTTTTTAACTGTGATACCCTCAGTAGACATATTCATTGAAGAACTTAACTATTGTTTGTTCGACCATCGAGGTACAAACCGATCGCCCGACTCGCAGCCTTTAAAAAAAAGAGGTTGTAATAAGGCTTTGAATCGGGCGACCGTTTGGCGATCGGTTTTTCGATCTCCCAATGCGCACTGGGTAATAGTGGAACGTTATTCCTGGTACAGCTTAACTTTCGTTTGTGTGACGTACAATATTATGTGTGTGGTCAGAATTAAAAAGAGAGCTTTTGGTCAGAGGAGGTCATACAATTTGTCCAGATCATCGAACTGGACATAGATTATGTTTAGAGAATACAGAACTTGCAGCAAGCAAGCAAGCACGCAAGCAAGCAAGCAAGCAAGCAAGCAAGCAAGCAAGCAAGCAAAAAGAAGAAAGAAGAAAAAGAAGAAGAAAAATAATAAT
>NW_004797436.1:273486-275627 GCF_000002075.1 Aplysia californica
AACCAACAAAAAAACAAAAAACTCAACAAACATAAACCAAAAAAATCCAACCACAAACATACAAACAACAAAGCAAAACAAAGCCAAAAACCCCCAAAAATAAACAGGAAGAAGAAAGAAAAAAAAAGGAAAAAAGGAAAAGAAAGCTCCACTGGCAGCTTGACCTCACGGCTGCAGTGCGCGGCTCTGATGTAGACATGGTGGAGTATATCTCTACATGTATTATATATTATTATATACATGTATACAGATACTCGCCTGCCCCGGAGATCTGGACAACTGCCAGACAAATTTGTATGAGGAAATCAGAGAGCCCCGTTCCCGTCTGGGCTGGCTTAATTATGGCTGACCACGCAAATAGATCAGAATGATGCTCGTTGAGTTGCTCGCCAATGTGCGCCTAATCAATATCGCTACTCTTTCATCCCAAAAAAACATAAAGCCAATTCTTTGTAACATCACAGAAGGAGAATTCATTTGATCGTTATTACGAAATGCCGTCTAATATTACTTGCTCGATGTATAAGATTCCGACTGATAATGTCAGATTTAGATCTGAAGAGAAGGATTAATTAATTCTACAAAGACGACAGACGTTGAACCCCCAACAAAAACCCGACGACCCCCAAAACACAGAAATAAACTCCCCAAAATATATACCTTATCCCCAATACCAGCCCTAGATCAAGCTCTTTGAGTATGAATTGATTCAGATCAATATATGGATTGGTTAATAAAGATCAATTATTGTTTGGTGCATATTCGTCAATAGAATGATTGATTGGAGAAAAGTCATGACTAACTATGATATCTTTCCCAAATTTCGTTTTCTTCCTTTCTCGTGGCATTTTTATCGTCTACTTCTGCATACAAAGAGTTTTTCCGACTCCCACAGAAACGAGAGGAGATTACGTTTGCATGAACTTACAAACAGCAGTGTAATAATCCAGATCAACATGGGGTCTATAATGACGCCGATGCTCTTCTCCAAATCGTCACGGCATGAATGCAGTATTCTAAATGGCTTACTCGCTTTCTGTAAAATTTATGCGAGAGTTAAAAAACAACACCGACAAAAAACAACAACAATAACAACAACAACAACAACAACAACAACAACAACAACAACAACAACAACAACAACAGCAAAAACAACTAAAAGAACAAAAATAAACAAACAAAACAAAATAAAACAAACAAAACGAAACAAAACAAATCCAATCTAAAAAAAGCGGAGCTATTATACAATATTTCAGCTGTTTAACAATCTCATCGTCGTTACGTAAGCTGATCGGTTCACTGAGCCTGGCTTTCAATAAAACAAAAGTGGCTTTTCTATTAAGTGATATACCAACACTGGAACAATTGAAAGATACTCCAGGGGACAGACAGATTTGTTGTATTCTTTTCTTTGGGTTAAAAACAAACAAACAAACAAACAAATAAACTGACAAACAAGCAATAGCAAACTAAACTTTATCTAGAATGTTCGTTACGTTAAAAAAGAAACATCAAAAGGCCAAAAATGATTGCTTCGTAAGAGACGTGGGCTTTTGACTTTAAAACAAAATAATAAAGAACTAAAAGTAACAAACTGGTGTAGGATCTAATAATATTTTTCAAAAATACAAAATGAGACAAACGTTCTTGCCTAAAATCCTGAATGGTGAGGCGACTGTAAATCTATAAGTAGGTCACCGTGGTTCAAATGACCACAAGAGACGGAGCCCTGTCCTAATTGGTTTTCAGAAGCAGATTCTGTTTCCGGTAAATCTGGGAAAACGCAGGATCATGCCGACTGTTATATTGAGTGTGCCAGTTTAGGGGACATTTGAGACTTCTCGGTGTGTTCCCGTGATAGTATTTAGATGACAAATTAGCAGCTCTTTGGCCTATTGCGATTTGCAGTAAAACAAATAAGTACATTCTTTGGCATTAGTTTCATCATAGTGGACCCTTTCCTTAGCCCCACGAATTCTGCTCTAGACAGCTTATTCACAAAAAAGAAAGAAAGATAGAAAGAAAAAAAGGGTGGAAAGAAAGAAAAAGAGACAAAGACAAGGAAAATAAATTAGTAAAAAAAGAGGAAGAGAAAAAAGAAGAATTTAAGAAAAGAGAAAATGAAAAGAAAAAAGACAGCC
>NW_004797436.1:276633-279275 GCF_000002075.1 Aplysia californica
AGAGAGAGAGAGAGAGATTAGGGTATGATTTTTGTGAGGAATGGTGGGGGGTGGGTCGACCATCATCTTCTTTATACACATACATTTCGCGATCGTAAAATCAACTATCTGATGTTGCGAGAACTACACTCTACTTGTAGAATACGAATATAAAAAAAACATCAGCAAGTATAACTACAGTAAAGACAAAATCGAAAATCCAGAGCACAAATCAAAGACATTTTTTCAGTTTCTGTCTCGTCACTATCCTGCTTAGTACATAACTAACTTGTTGTTCGTCCTTCGCATATGAAGATGGCCATGACTTCACAAATTGGTCTGTTGACGGGGACTGTGGGTCCGGAGATGGCTGATTAGTCCTATCCGGGCTCGGAAGGTTCGCCCACATTGTGGGCACGGGTAGTCTGCTGTTGGACTTGTGAAGGAGGCAGGTCTAGACTTGCGCACGTTGCGTTTTTGTTTGGCCTCGGTGATTCGCCATTACTTACCATCACGCTGAAATGCCGTGCTGCAGATTCTGGCCTGCAATGGTCGTCCGTTATACAAGGTGCCCATTGGGGGATCGTGTCGGGTCGGGTCCGTTTTCTAGCCAGATTGAGGGCGCAAAGCGGCTATTGTGGCATAAGCCGATCGCACCCGACTCGTCGCCTCAAGCACGCGTTTGTTTTCAGGCGACGAATCGGGTGATCGACCCGACCAGACCCAACCCGACCCGATCCGACTCGATCTCAACTGCAATGTGCACACAGTATTAATACCGGGTTGATTACGGAGTTGCGAAATCTCAGTATCAATTTAGCCCAGTTCATGGAGAATGGAAATTATATCGTAAGGTCGGTCAGTACACACGTGAAATAAAAGTAAATGAGCCCCAAACTCAGAATTGCTTGACAATCATTGACATTAGTCAAGAAACATACTCGGCATCCAAGGGGGTCACGATGCATTCACCGTTTTTCAGGAGAAGAAACGAAAAGAAAACACCCCCCCCCCAAAAAAAAAAGAAAACCACAACAAAAAAACCAACAAAAAAAACCAACAAAAAAACCAACAACAAAAAAACCAACAAAAAAACCAACAAAAAAACCAACAAAACAAAACAAAACAAAAACAAATCCAAAAACAGCAAAACAAAAGTCGTGATGTTCAAAGACGCAGGGTGTACTCTTCTTCAGGTGTGACGTCTGGAGCAAACATTAGCGATCGCGGACACCCTTCCTTCCAGGTGTCAATCTTCCTGTAGTATGCTTGTTGCTTGTCCACCGAGTTGACGAAGGCCATTTAGTCCTGTTTTCCGGGGGTCAGGGAATGGGATGGGAAGGGAGGGAGGGAGGGAGGGAAGGAGGGAGAGGGGAAGGGAGAATGTATGCGCAGATGCCAGGTCAAGCCAGTCCGCCAGCGAAGAGTCCTGTCACAGAGCGGACACACAGGATGTGATGGTGGCAGTGGCAGGAGATGTTGACGTTTATCTTCCTGCTCCTGCCAATCCTGGCACTGGTCAGCTACAGCAATTTTGGATAAATAATTATTGTTCCTGTACTGTACCAGAGGTGCCAACTTGTTTTTTTGTAATGAAATAAAACAGCAAATATGTAATCTTTCAGATCCCATGGTAATGCCTTCGCTGGGACTCGAAATGCATTGGACATATTATTATATCGTTAAAGTGCAATACCCAGATAATTTTATGAAATCTGGATTTATCCGGAAAATGGGCACCTCTGCTTTACTCCTACATAAAAAGCAATGGTTCAACTTACGGTGCTGAGAAGAGCGTAAAACCTTCCCTTATCTTGTTGCAGGTGGCTCTGTGTACTTTAAGTGTGTTTAGTCAAAGAGTCTACATAACAAGAGGGTCCACTCCTCTCTTCGAGCCATTAAAAAAGTGTCCTCAAAATTCGGTGGCGCCCTCTTCGCAAATGCCCACCCTTTGCGAACAGTTACCCTACTTGTGTTTTAAAAAATCAAAGTGAAACCTACAAGTTTTTGAATAAATAAGAATTCAAATTTCAGAAGAACGCTTTTTTAAAAAATGGCTACGCTGACAATAAACCTCTTCCGGAGGAATGGGTGACTGTTTTCTTCATTTAATTTTACTTTAGAATGAAAGGTGAGAGGTCATTAAATTTTAAAAAACCCTAAAACTCCGCACCGAACGAACCCGAACAACTGATGAACAGCAGGTGCTATTCCTATTCTTCTTCTGGGGAAACAAAAGAGAGCTTCAAAACAGACTGCAGCGCCATCTGAAGCAAAGAGCAGACGTCCGGCGGACACTTTTTTGGCTGAGTGAACCATCTTGTTATGTACTATCTTTGGTTTAGTTTAGTTGGTAGCAGGTTGGGCAGATGGATTTGTTTCGAATCCAACATTTGGTTTGCTTGTGGAGTTTCCGATGTCACTATTAGAGACAGACATTAAATTCAGAGGTCTCACTACTTAAATAATCTTTAAGTCTTGAAAAGTGTGTAAATTATGAATATGCTCTCTTGATGTAAGCAAAAATAAATTTTGAATTAATAATTTAAAACTTTGTTTACTGGACGATTCTTTTCCTCCTGCGATAATAAGTATTTTAAAATTGTGACTATAAGGGGAAAAATAGTATAAAATAATAAGAAAGAAATAAATAAATAATAAAG
>NW_004797436.1:281533-282791 GCF_000002075.1 Aplysia californica
CCACACACACACACACACACACACATCTCACTTCTCCTCATCTTATGTCGAATATATGTAAAAGAAATGCAGTGTTAAACAATCCTCTGCAAAACCACAAATCTAACAATGGCATAATAATTCAGTCTGCACCATCTGCATGGCCAGTCAATACATTTGATACTAAGGATCAAAGTATCACTTTCTTGGTAATAGTAGATCCCCCCCCCGGCCCCGCACCCTATAATAATCCTACACTTACAAAAAAAGCTAAATACGCCTTTCTCTCTGATGGCTCAACAACGTACATGCTACTCTCCCAGGGAGAGGAGAGACCGGGGTATACTGGATCGATTGATTAATTCCGAATGGAGGGCTTAAGTAAACGTTTACTGTAGGTGGTTGGCGGGTGCTCTGGTGTGGTTTGCTTCTTCTTTCTTATTAAACATCTATCGTTTTCATCTCCCCTTCTTCTTTTTAATCTTTGTTACCCCTCTTGTAATAAATAAAATAGAAGCAACAGAAATGTGGTTTCTTAGGAGACTGCTAAGAGTATCATGGAAGGAAAAGAAATCAAATGAGGTAGTGCTTGATGAAGCCCACGTGGGACACTCAATGTTAAAAACAAATCAGGAAACGACAAATGCAGTTTTTGGGACACCTGAATAGACATTAGGGTCTTGAACATCTAGCTCTCACTGGAAAAATTGAGGGCAAGCGAGGCAGTGGTAGATCCAGAACAACATACTAAGGGAACCTAAACAAATGGGTAACAGGGTAAGATCAGGGAAACGTAGCTTTTCTGAGAGCACCCCAGCAAAGGAATGAATGGAAAACCATGATCGCCGATGTCTGTCTCAAATCTGGCACTGGATGATGATGATGACCCCTCTTGAAACACCTCTAATCTTCTGGCGCTCATATGACCTTATGCAGTTGCGAGCGCTGTAAAAACAGCAACACACTTTTACTACTTTCGCTTCCTCCTTTATGTTTGGCGTAGTATAATATACTATAATATAACTATTACTTTGCTCGGACCGTACTTACCTGCGACTGTGACGTAGCGGTTAGACCCTTCGCTATCTCAAGCAGGAGACCCTAGTTCGAGTCCCGAGTTGGACAATTTTTTATCGGGTACAAAAGTAAAAAAAAAAAAAAGTGTGTCTCGTTTTTTTTGCTAGGATGTTGTATCCCTCTTAGTCCGAGTTGTTGTAACACCTCATACCTTAAACCCCCCCCCAAAAAAAATAATGAAAATAATAATGAAAATAAATAA
>NW_004797436.1:285334-286480 GCF_000002075.1 Aplysia californica
TCCCCCCCCCCTCTCTCCCCCACTCACCCAATCATTCACTCACCCCTCCTTCACGATAGCGAGATGGAGGGCGGGGTGTGGGGTCTAGTGACCATCTTGTCCGCCTTCATGATCCAAGTGCTGACGTTCGGAACCACGGCGAGTATCGGAGTGTACAATGTGGAGCTCCTCAGTTTCTTTCCCGGATCCACTGTGGGCGTGTCTCTCATTGGCTCAATCAACCTGGGCCTCTATATGGGGTCAGGTACAGAAACAATAACTCTTTAAACACTGAGTTTTTTCACCGTTTCCCGGAGTTTTTTTTCTACAGTCATATAAACCAGACTATATTTAGACGGATTTATTTTCCTTAACAACTTAAATGTTGTTAAATGTCAAATGTTGTTGTTGTTGTTGTTGTTGTTTCTTTTCAAAATCATTTCAGTTTTTATATACTGCCGTTCTGTCTTTGAGCTGCAGAATTACACCCAACAATTAGTCCATATAATATTGTAATGTACCTTTTGTTTCATCATTATCTGTGCTTTGCCATCGCATGCAAGAGGCATGAGTTCAATTTCCGAATGGCGAGAATTTTGTATCAATTACCTCGGTCTTTCTGCTCCGATGTTGTATCCGTTTCAGCCATGATACCCCTTACAAGCAGGATTGAGCCCGCCTCCTAAATGATCTAAATTGTGTTGTAAAAGCACCTTCTTCATAGCTTTTCCAATAGCTGGACGTTGTTTCTCTATTGAATCTTTCTGCACTAAAATACTCTACCTCTTGCCATTCTGCTTTCCCGCGTTGTTTTGGTTCCAAGCCAGGTTTCTATAAGCTTATGTCATGTTCTCATTTTCTGGAAAGTCACATCCTTCAACTTTGCTTTCACTTTTTTTTAAAGCCCACATCAAAGCAACAGCGTCTTTTGTTTCAGGTCCAATTGTGAGTTTCCTGATGACCAAGTTCAGCCACCGACGTATAGCGCTGTGTGGCTCAGGGCTGGTGGTGGTAGGGCTGCTGGGCATGCCTCTGTTGCCTTACATACCCACCATGTGTCTCTCCTTCGGCGTGCTGGCAGGTCAGACATGATTCTTTTATTGTCGATAAAGTGCTGAAATATTAAGTCCAGAAAGCAAAAGTTTACACACACACACACGCACACAC
>NW_004797436.1:286665-288272 GCF_000002075.1 Aplysia californica
ACACACACACACACACACACACACACACACACACACACACACACACACACATCTTCAATTTCATGAGAATTACACCTCTTACTTAAGGGTAAATGTATTCCTTTCTACCTATAGAGACTGTTATTTAATGGAAGGCTATGCGTTTTGAACAAGGCTATGACTCTTCAGTTCCAATACCGTCGGAGATTGGTGATATACTCTGCTGTTTCTTGAAACGGAATTGTTAGTGAGAAAAAAACTGTAATTGCGAAAGACTTCTTCCTCAATGTTCTGCACATAATGATCGTCAAGCCTACCTTTCACTTCACTGAGAAATGTTAATAATCTAGTACTTCCATCACTTTGAGAAAACCAGGCATACCCAAAACCCAAGGAAAGCTATAGGTTTTTAAAAATCACCAGTAGTCCAGTTGACAATGCCCAGTTAACAGGAACGATATCTGGTAAGCAAGTAAATTTTTTTTTGATATATGTCATTTTCTAAGTGTATAAGTCTGCACCAGAATTTAATGACACAATGCATGTAATCAGAACAGAAATTGGTTCTTCCTTCTCCTCTTAGAACTTTTCATTTGGTTGCAGCTTTACCAAAATCTAGAAAGGCTTTCCAGAACTTTACCTGAACATTATCAATCATGTCCTATTTTTAGTACGGTACCTCAAATTTCGGAGCCATAAGCAGCTTTAGGTTCACTTTTATATAAAAAATGTTTTTTACTGTTTCGAAATTTGATTCTTTGTATGAACTGAAAAATCTTCTAGTTCGAGAAACACATCCGTTGGGCTTTACAAGCTCGATCTTCTAGCGTTCGTCTCCTGAATAGACGAGATAAAAATGAAATGCCCCAGTAATTATAAAAGGCGACTGTCTCTAAGATCTTGCCTTTCCAATACTATGTCTCAGATCTTTTGAGACAGCCTCCATTTCTAAAATCATTAAATTACTTTTCCATGTATTCACTTTTAAGCCCCATATCTGGCAGAAATCATATACATGTAGCATATCGATTTTCTTTTCTGAACCTCTGACAGTGTCGTCAAAAAGACTTACGTCATCTGCGTACATTAAACAACATAAAATACCATCATTAGGCTTAACCTGTATAGCATGAGTATTTGATTCTGAAAGGTGTTTTCGAACTGAGATATAAACAAAGAAAATACTATAAATGGCGAAGTATGCAGACCTGTTTGACATCTGGTGTACATTGGAAATACTCAGTAATATGAAATTGCTCCGATGCTCGTTAATCTGAGTAGGCGTTTTTAAGCCCCTATCACAACAATTATGAAGGATGGTTTCGACGCTGCCTTTCATGACCAACCCGGGATGGGAGCTGGGATACTACATCCCAGCAGAAAGACCGTGGTAATCGATATTTATATATATTGTACTCACGCGGGAATCGAACCCTGATCTTCTGCGTGTGACAGCATGCTAGCAAAGCGTCTAACCCTAACACCCCAGACACCTATCAGGTCAGAGTGGACAAAGAGTTTATATGAAATGCACACACACATACACACACACACACACACACACACACACAAACACACACATACATACTCACACGCACACCCACACCCAAAGACACACACACACACTC
>NW_004797436.1:291600-292583 GCF_000002075.1 Aplysia californica
TCTCTCTCTCTCTCTCTGTGTGTGTGTGTGTGTGTATGTGTGTTTGTGTGTGGATGTCTGTCTCTGTTTGTGTATCTGTCTGTGTGCTTGTGTGAGTAAATAATTGTGTTAGAGTATTATAAAATAGTGTGGTAAAAAATTCGTCGCGCAACTTATCCTCAAATATCTTTCTAACGGGTGAATCAATGTCACCCATACTTTGCACAGCAGTTTGTATCATTTTGTCTTAACCATACATCTATGGTCTTAACTGAATCATATTTTTCCACAACAGTTGAGGCTACATAAAAAACTTTTCTTCATTAAGTTATATAAAATACTACAAATATCCTTCACGTGGAAAATGGAAATGTTCGCACCACTTCCCATTTCTCACACACACTTCGTGTACGCATATGGCCTACGTCACAGCTCACCAGTGACGCTTTTTAGAGGCATTAACTTGTTACAGGAAATTAAAATTATAGTGAAACCTTTTTTGCACAAAAGTTCTCAAAACATGCGTTCAATAAGCGCAATCTTGCTATTAGAAAAAAAAATGACGGACTTGCTTTTAAAAGCGATATTGTCCTAACTGTAAACCTTCTAAAATCGGTAGAAACCACCTACTGTGATTTTTTATTAGTTTATGTTCAATAGTTGAGGAGATATTTGACTAGTTGCGCCATGAATTTTTGACCGCACTACATTTTTTAAATAAGTGTATGTCAAATGTCCTGTGAGTGCATTATGAGCAAAGATTAAGTTTTCACAGAATGTACGGCATTGTTCATTTATGAATTTATACTTGGATTTACATAACGCGCTTAGGGCTACGTAAACACGCTGCATTCTTAACTTGTTTGTCTGTCTGTCTGTCTGTTTCCTTATTTTCTCCTTCTGTCTCCTTCACTGTTTCTCTACCGTATTCTCTTTTTCTCTTCTTTCTGTGTTCTCTCTCTCTCTCTCTCTCTCTCTCTCTCTCTCTCTCTCTCTCTCTCTCT
>NW_004797436.1:294654-296779 GCF_000002075.1 Aplysia californica
GAGAGAGAGAGAGAGAGAGAAAGAGAGAGAGAGAGAAAGAGAGAGAGAGAGAGAGACAGAGAGAGAGGCACTAGGAGAAAGAGAGAGATATAGGGAAAGATAAAGAGATAGGTAAAGAGAGAGACCGAGAGATAGAGAAAAAAGAGACTCACATTTATTATAAATATAATCCGTGAGTGGGCTGAGGCTGGGACGCCTTTGATGAACATCGACCTTCTGTAATTTCCATTTTTGGCGTGTGCCGGATGAATTTAACAGCATGTCGTTAGCGTGGGCGCTTCTGGAACTGTGTCTTTGATAGCTAGGGAGTCGGCCAGCACACGATAGAAGACAAAGTCCACCTACTTAGGAATTTCCTCATTGCGTGATCAGCTTGTTTTGTGGCGGGTATTGTCTGGTCACTGCGTGTGTGGATCAATCAAGAATTCTGAGACAAAACTATATTGTTGCTTAAGAAATGGTGGATTCTTCTTTAAGTGCCATACTATCAGAAATAGTATCAGTGATCACGATTCGTTACTCATTTCTGTGTTTGAATGTTCTAAGCAAAACAAAAGAAAACAAAAGCAAAGCAAAAAAAAACAACAAACAAACAAACAAAACAAAAACCAACAAAAAGTAACAAAATAAAAAGCCCCCCTTATTATTAAATTTTTTTTTTTTTAAAATGGCGTTTGTAGCGGGTTTTTTTGTCGCAAAACTGTTTGTCTTGACTCTGACATCCGAGAGCAAAGCCTACACGTGGTACTTATAGATTCTAGATCTATGACGATGTTAACGTTTATGTACCGTTGCTCAGCTATACTGCATATGATCAAGAATCGAATTCTCGAAAGGAAACTTTTGAGTTTTGGTTGTGCAATCTTGGACTGGATACATGGACCAAAAGATCAAGGGGAAGGCTAAGCGGAACCTGATGAAGAGTCATAGAGAATAGTGTACAGAAAAGTGGAAAGAAGAAGAAAAATGTCAAGAAAGGGAAAAGAATGGAAAGTGTTTGTCGGTGGTCCTTGATATACTGTTCCAGGGTGAGAAAGGTAATGGGGATTATGGTGTGCAGTCTTTAAGGCTTATCACCCACTTGGTTTGATTGTATCGGAGATGAAACTTACACTGAGAGGACCCGCCTCTTTCCATTGGGCAGAGTTTGCAGGGGCGCCAGCAGCAATTGCCAAACAGACAAAAGTTACCGTCGAAATTGTCCAAGATGACCCTCATTAATAAGGAGAAAAACTGTTGTCTTAGATGGATAGATGTCTTGGACAATGTCATTACAGTAAGTAAAAAACGCAAGGGCATGGGGGTGGTGGGGAGTGGAAAATAGCCGTTTGTACAGGTGTTTATCAGGACATGTGGCCGTTAGAGCAGGCGTGACTGTATTTATTATCTCTTCTGCATCTGTGTCTATAAGAATTTTTAAAATGTTTAAGTTAGACTGAAATTCCCTGTACAATTTCAATGAAAATAGACCTATATGAAATTTTGCCCCCCCCCCCCTCTCTATGTGTGTGTCTCTGTCTCTGTCTCTGTCTCTCTCTCTCTGTGTGTCTCTGTCTCTGTCTCTCTCTGTCTCTCTGTCTCTTTCTCTCTCTCTCTCTCTCTCTCTCTCTCTCTCTCTGTGTCTCCCCTCTTTTTCTCTGTCCCTGATGACTTCTCTCTCACCCTCTTCCCTACCTCCACCACCACCCCTACCCCCACCCCCAACCTCCACCTCTACGCCTTGCACGTATGAGACTTTTTAATGTGATACTATGTGATTGAAGGTGAAATCAGATACAAAAGTATACGTGTTATATCTAAGTTGACCTGTCGTACCTTTTAGTTTCCTAATTAGTTCAAGTAGCTATCTATACCCTCCTCCCCTCACCTCAAGTCCTAATCCCATCTCATTGCCCACTTTTCCTCTACGTTATCGTTCACTAATTTGGCATTTATTCGCCCCACATTTTGCTACAGCCACTACCTATCACTCACAATGTTTCTAAACCTGAACTCAAAGTAGATTGGACTGGGGTAGAAATATCCTCTACCAATGTAAACTGACTCTGAAACGTTATCCTTTTTACATATATCCATTCGTACGCTTGTACATATGACCCGCCGTTTTTTTTTCTTTGTCACCCCC
>NW_004797436.1:299513-300432 GCF_000002075.1 Aplysia californica
AGCGCATATCCATGCTCAAGAGCATGCTCTATGCGCTTTACAACTATTATTACCCCAGCAGACCCTCTGAGAACACTCAGAAACATTCTCAGCTTCCGAGGAAGCATACAGTGCAAGCTGCGGATTTCACGCGCTCAATCACTATCAAATTGACAAGATCTTTCACTGTCTATAGCCGGGTACCCTTTTCAACCTGGGTGAAGTGAGGAAAATCTGTGCTAAGTGCCTTTCCCAAGGACACAACGTCGAGCCCCTGACGGTATTCAAACCCACGACCTTACGATTGCGAGTCCGAGAGCCTAACCACTAGGCCACCGACGCCATCCACGTTGATTTAGCCACAATTTGATGAAGGTTGTCCTTTTTTTCAGGCTGCTTAGGGAGCTAACGCGCCTAGCACTAGCACAGTAGCTAGATAATTACAGAAACCATTGACCCCTCGTCTGTTAAAGGGGTCTGTAGTCTGTGGACAGAATTGTTGCCGGCCAACAAAGTTGCTTCTGCTGAGCACAAGGACAGACTGTGCGTGTCAGTAGTGTCAGCAAACCCAAGCCACCATTCTTCTTCAGCCATACCGTTTTCAACCAATGAATTTGATACGTTCACATCATCTTTCAAGGCAGACTCACATGCCTGATCTCTGCCTCGTAGAACATGCTCGAGAGGTTAATTACATGCTGAAGCAAACTCTTGCTGTTTCATTTGAGAAAATTCCCTTAGCATTAGCCACCGCGCTTAGATTATGTGACAATATATGTACGTTACCCACAGGGTAAATCAAACAAGAATGCTCAACTTATCCCATATTCCAGTGATCATCTTATCCCATCAGTAACCTTTGAGGGCAACGCGCAAGGCATTTGATAGAGATGTAAAGACATCATTAAAAGCATTTAACTTTCGAATGGACATTGGTATA
>NW_004797436.1:302702-305216 GCF_000002075.1 Aplysia californica
GAGAGAGAGAGAGAGAGAGAGAGAGAGAGAGAGAGAGAGAGAGAGAGAGAGAGAGAGATTTAAATACGAGAAGAAGTTTAAAAAAATACTTCAACTTTGAAACATTGAAACAGGACGTCGTCTCATTCTCATAATAATTCTAATACTATAACTATAAAGGTTGCGGTTGTATTCCAGCTGGAAAGGCTCATTCATCGTTGTGGCCGGCCTCAACCTGCATCTCTTCATCTGTGCGGCGCTGCTGCATGAGCCGCCTGTCACTCCCGTGCCCACTCACTGCTCACGTCATCAGGTCAAGGAACTCAAGGACACCTCACTCACCGACTCTCACGTACGAGCTTTTTCTTACTGTCATTGTTGCAAAAAAAAAAGTGTAAAAATTGTAAGTGAAGGGTTCACAATTGAGGCAATTTCGATCATTTAATGTAGAAACTATCCATTCAGACAGACTGGTTAAATGAAAGAAAAAAAAAAAGGAATTCACTCTCCCTTTCTTTTCTTATTACGGGGAAACAAGTCATGTCTACTGCTCGCAATAGCGAAGACTGTCTAACTTGTCTTCTTCTTCTTAGTTGTCCCTGTAGTTGGATATCTCCGACCTTTCTGCAATAAAACATCCTTTCTCTTGCCATTCTGCCTGCACGAGTTGTTTTAGTTCAAAGCCATGATTTTATATCCGGTTCTCATCTTGCATTTCGTCTCCTTTTTCCTTTCTTATCTTCTACCTTTGCTTCAAAAATATGTTTCTCAAGTGAATGATGGCATTAGAGACTAACCACTATGTCATTAACACCATTTATTGCACTGTTGTAAAATGTACTTGAATAGCTATTCTGGCTCATCCAGAGAGGTTATATTTAGTACTAGAGTTCGTGGCTGTGATGTCCCTGTCCCCCACGTAAACGAATGGGGGCTGTGTGTGCCCACTCTGGGATGCTGAACCCCAAGGGAAGACATGCGCAGTTCAACCGAGGGTGGGTATTTTTCGAGACTCACGTCGGGGCATGTCGGCGGTCTAGTCTAAGGAGGAAATCTAAAGGCTTGCACTGAAACATGGGAGCAGGGTGGTGTTTTATATATACAAGAGCTCGTGTGGAGCGGGATGGGGGACCTTATAGGTTGTTCATGTAAATGGGGGCACGCGGCCATGCCGATAAGGGTAAGAAGGCCCTCATGTCTGACACGTATGACGTCACTGCCGCGAGCTCCAGTATCATATAACCTCTTTGGGCTCACCCAAATTCCTTACTTCCCCGTCCTCAGGACTACAGCAAAGTCGTAATCCGCAAGAACAGAGCCTGCCTGCACGAAGACATCACGGAGCTAGCAGAAATGAAGGCTGTCTCTTCACGAGACAGTAACTATGACAGCTTCGGCGTGGATCTCAGTCAGCTGGACTATATCGACAAACTGAGCATGCGCACTGACAAGAGTTCCGTTGACAACTTCTCTCACAAGATGGCGCATTCCGGAAGTAGCTTCTCTCACAAACTGAGACACTCGACAAGTCTCAGCTGCCAAGACAACGTTCGACGAGACTCTCATTGCAACACTCGCAAGATCTCAACTGATGACGAGAACCTTCATCTCATAGACGAAAAATCTGTCAACTTTTTAGGTATTCTCTACTCTTCCTTATCAGACAGCTCCCTGTTCGCTGTAGGGTCCAGGGGTTCGAGTATCATCGTCTTAGACAATCACGTCACATCGTTACAATCTAGTTACATCCAGGACGCCATCAAGTCAATCCCCGAGGCTGGGGAAGACACGCCGGAGCACACCACCCCTCAACCGCCTCGTTCCTCCCGACACGTGTACATATTCACGAACTACGGCTTCAACATCTACTTCCTCAGCAACATTCTATGGAACGCCGGGTACGCCATAATCCAAGCCTTCGCCCCGGAATTTCTCCGCGAGAAGGGTCTCACTCTTATGGAAGCGGCATGGCTTAGTGGCGCCTTCGGCCTCGCTTGCTTCATCGGTGGGGTTCTGGGAGGGGTATTCGGCAACCTCAAGTGCGTCAGTCGCCACGGATTGTACACAGCGGCGAATATCGTGATGGGCGTGGTCACCATCGCCTTCCCGAGCATCCAGAGGTTCGCTGTGTACACATCCTGTCTGGTTCTGGCGGGCTTTGCGTTCGGCATCGTCCTCGGCCTCCTGCTGGTGTTGCTGACAGACATCATTGGTGTGGAGAGTCTGGGCAACGGCCTGGGGTATCTCATGTTGTCCAACGGTCTCGGAACCTTCACAGGGCCTCCAGTCGCCAGTAAGTAATGGGCTATTCCACGGTAACTGACGGGACGTTTGGACTATACTTTATTGCAATGATAACACTGTCGTTAAATATCAGTTAATATGTTAAAATTTCAACTTTAAATGATCAAAACATTCGAAAGACATTAAGAATCAAAATCAGATCCACCCCTCCCTCAAGTAACACACACACACACACAAACACACACACACAGGGTGAGAAAGAGAGAGAGAGAGAGAGAGAGAGAGAGAGAG
>NW_004797436.1:305881-310347 GCF_000002075.1 Aplysia californica
TATATATATATAATACTAGAGCTCGCAGCAGTGACGTCACACATGTCAGACATAGGGTCCTTCTTACCCTCGTAGGCATGGCCGGTGGGCACCCATTTACATGTGCACAATCTGTTGCGGTCCTTTTTTTGCTTCCCACGAGCTCTAGTACATATAAAACCCCCTGGCCTCCATATTTCACAATGCAAGCTTGTAGTTGTTGATTTCCTCCTAAGACCACCGAGACTCCTTCACGTGAGTTTTAAAAAAAGTACTCACCCGTCTGTTGAACTGGGCATGTCTTGCCCTTGAGGTTCAGCGTTCTAAAGTAGGCACACACAGCACTCGTTCAATAACGTGGGGGATATCACTGCAAGGAACTCTAGTACTATAACTATAACCTCTTTGGTAGGAATTCATTACGTGACACGCGACACACTACCGGAAAAATGTACTTATGATACCGTATGTGACGCTATGTGATGCAAACTTATTGGACATACGGTCGCCTTTAAACACAAGGGGGCTATCCCGGAAAATGCTGTTTTGAGAAAATTGAAGGTAAAATGTTCGCCCCTGTTCAGTTTCTATAAAAGACTAGGAGAGTTTTCTATACAAACAAACAAATATACACACCAATGAAACCAAACTTCTCCTATATGTAGGGCAATGCCCACTTTTGGTGTATGTCAAGATTTCTGGGCTAGCCCGCTTGTCCTTTAAAGCGACCATATCATGTGACGTGTAGCACACTCTGTGCCGCACAGTGTGTCACAATGAGTCATTTTGCAACACTATAGGACCCATGATGTGATGCACTGATAAGGAGTGCCCATTGGGTGATCGGTTCTCTAATACGAACCAATCGCCAACTAGTCGCCCGACTCGTCGCCTGAAAACAAATGTGAGGCGTACTGACAAAGTGAGTTACTTCATGCAATTTACAAAAGGAGATATTGGTAAAAAATAGACACTAGGGTCAAATTTGTAGATTTTCTGTTGATGCCATATTCTTTAAGTATAACATGCCTTTTAAAATTTCATACTTATAAATTGTAAAAACTTCACCTCTAAGAGTGACGTATCGATTTCCATAGATCTCGAATCCGAGAAGTAACTCATTTTGTAAGCATGCTTCACAAATTTATTTTTTTTAAGACGGCGAGTCGGGCGATCGGTTTGTATCACGATAGCCGCTTTGCGCCCTCAATCTGGCAAGCAAACCGAACCAATCATGCCAATGGGCACTGGGTATTAGCGACATACAATGAGATGCATCGTGTCGTTCAGCGAAAAAACAAGAGGACAATAGTATGAGCCTTTTCCAGCCCGAGTGCGCTCATATGGCTTAATGCAGTTGCAAGAACCATAATACTCCTGCTACACTAAACCAGCCCCAGTGTACCAAACTGCACAATGTACATGTCGACCGTTCAGTTCAAGAAACCGGTACATGTATGCCACATTTTTCTAAAAATCGATTTTTGTTGCTTCTCTATGGCCGCTGATCTTTATCCATCCCATATCTTTTTGAAGTTAGGATTGGACTGTAAATACGTTTTCAGTCCGATCCTCACAGGAAAAAGATAGTGACTAAGAAAGATCCGTGGCAACAGGAAAGCAAAAAAATCGATTTGAGAAAAATGTGATGTACAGGACTTTGAACTGAACCGTTCATATAGTTATATATATTGTACTATTAGTATTATGTATACTTATACATTATTTGTACCATCTGACAACTTTCATTATTGTTTCACATGATTTGTTAAAAGAACAGGGCTATTTCTGTTTTATTTGTAGATAAAGTATTCTGTGTCTTCAAATATATCTCTGGAAGTTGTGTTATTGTATTTTATAATGCATTTAAGAATTTAAGTTACATTTAGGAAAAAAACAACATATATTGGTGACAAAATAAAAAGTATGAAATTCTATAGTTCTATTACCACTAGCAACACTGTTTACTGTTAAGCTATTTAAGAGGCAGAATCTCCGAATTGACGTTCGTACCGGATAGGACTGAGCAAATTGGGAACATTTGTGTAAAATGCCCTTCTCAAGGACACACACTGGGCTGAGCTGAGCTTAGAACCTGTAATTTCACGATAATAACCTCTAGTGACAATCACTAGATAACTGATGCCACCAGTCATGTTAGTATGGGGAGATACTGATGGAATGTGTCATGATGTGGTGGAATCAGGCACTCGTCAGTTTTCGGGCATACATCATTATTAGTATCACTTTAAAAGCTTGTTCATGTGCCTAGCTTTTGATGAAAAAAATACCCATCTTTGTAGAATAGAAGTCGAGATATTTGTGATAGAAGGAGGTGGGGTCACCTGGTTTCAGAGGTAAAATTAATGAAAAAATGGCCTCCAAAGTTTGGTGACTTTTTAAGCTTGAGAGTCCTTGAAAACTGAAAAGTTACATTTTTTTGGTGCCTTTATTAATCAACGTATTTCAGGAATATCCAAAAAGAAATGTGTTTTTAAATGAGCATAAAACTTGTTGAGTGATCGGAATTGTCCCATGTCGGTTTCTTCGATTTCATTATATTGACGAGCACTTGATTCCAACACGTCGGGAGACATATATTGTTGTGATTTTTTGCTCTGTGATGATGACTGTAATGTGGATGTTGCACTTGACCAGTCATTTGGAATACATATGTTCTGTTCCTTGCCTTGACTGATTCATGGCACAAGGAGAGAGTGAGGAAGGGAGAGAAGGATAGAGACGGGGGGAAAGGGAGAGAGAGAGAGAAAGAGGAGGCAGAGAGAGAGAGAGAGAGAGAGAGAGAGGGGGGGGGAGAAGGGGATAAACACAGAGCAAGAATAAACAACATAAATAAAACAAAAACAAAAACAAAGAAATATTCATAACCTTTGCTCTGACTCTGATTTATTGACATTATGGCTCAGCATTATTTATACAAACAGGAATACAGGCAGATTTCCTCTGTCAATGTTTTCTGTACCGAGCTGTGAACTCATGGGCGAACTTCGACCCTCTGACCAGAAAGATGAACCCTGGAGTACCCGCATACACGAGGTATCTGCACACAGAAGAAAAAAACAAATGAAACATTGAAACACAAAAGACAGAAAAACACTTTTCTGCAAATAGAGAGAAAAAAAAAAGTAAACATTAAAACACAAAGAAACAGACAAGTGGTTTGCTGTACACACAGGAAAAAGCAATTGAAACGTTGAGACACAAGACACAGACAAATAGTTCTCCTCACACAGAAAATCAGCTTCACGGAACCCTCTCGGTATTTGAATTGGTTTTGTCCAAGTCACACATACGACTTTTATTTTAGTAGTTTTAGTTAGGTTTTACAGCGTTTGCAACTGCATAAGGTCATATGAGCGCCAAGGGGTGGATGTCAACAGAAGAGTCCAAATGGGGAATCAGGCTTACTCTGCTCACCTCTCTGGCCTCAACAGCACAGTCTGCTTCGACTATCAAGGCACCCCAAAAATAGCAGTTCATAAGAGAGTGACAAAGATAGAAAAGAAGTAGAGGAAAATGACGATAATAAGGGTGAGGAAAGAAAAAGCAGCAGTTCCCCCATCTGTTGTGCCAGCACAGAATGAGCATGACATTGATAACTCAGTCCATTTAACAATTCTTCTGTGCATAAGAACATGTTAATATCCCCTCTTTGGGAAACATATGACTTTGGTGATGTATTTTGACTACCAAGATGTTACCCAAATAGAAATGGACAACAGCACTTGTGATTTGATCTTGAAGAAATACACCAATGGATATCGAAACAAAAATTGTACGAAGCTCATCCTTCCAAGGTGAAGATGATCTTGACTTCTCATCACTTGGGTGGAGGTTGAAGGGGGTGTTATGGAGATGGGTGGTCAGTCTGAACCAATAAACACTCACTTCGTGGGTGGTTGGCGGGTGCTCTGGAGTGGTTTGCTTTTTCTTTCCTATCAAACATCTATTGTCTTTATCTCCCCTCCTTTTTGTGTTTGTTACTCTATTGTAACACCTCTAATCTTCGGCACTTATAAGACCTTATTGTGTTGCAAGTGCTGTAAAACACTAACTAAAAAAGACCAAACCCACTCACTTCTTGTGCCTCAGAGCGTCCAGTAGCGATGACTCCGGAGACACACGGTATAACTTCTCCTCGTCCTTATTCTCAAAGTAAATCTGAAAGGCAAAGGCAGAAAGGGAGGATACTATCATTTTTTTATAAATGGTGAAATGGGATAGGTTTAACACATCAACACTATTACGCTATTTTAGAGGCAGGACCTTCGAATTTAATGTCCATCTCCAAAAGGCAAAAGGACCGAGCCAAATGGAAAATTTGTGTAAAGTTCCTCTCCAAAGGACACAATGTCCGACTGACCCGTAGGGCATTATATTTGGCTAAAAAAAAATAAAAAAAAAAGAGTCCTGAACTTTTCAGAGAGAGATAGAGAGATAGAGAGATAGAGAGAGAGAGAGAGAGA
>NW_004797436.1:310451-312591 GCF_000002075.1 Aplysia californica
GAGAGAGAGAGAGAGAGAGAGAGAGAGAGAGAGAGAGAGAGAGAGAGAGAGGTTGTATGAATACTTTTCTGGGCAGTGAAAGAAATAAGAAACTGGATGGTGAAAGTTGCGGTTACTTTTCTGGTGGGTGAAATTGAAGACATGGGGAGGGGGGGTGTGTGTGTGGCTATAGGAGTGGTGGAAGAAATGACAGGAAGTGGAACTCACCTCAATCCTGCTGGGCTTGTACTTGTTCTCCTCATCCCAGGGAGCCGGTGGTGTCTCAGGGCCAAACATGTGCTCGAGGTGGTCCGAGAAACTGGGGAAACACACACACAGGGAATATAGGTAGGGGGGAACTTGGGAGGAGATTCTTGTCACTTTTTTTAGGTTTCTAGCTATTGTGTAACTAGTTTACAATTTGCACCATGTCAACATATTTTTACGTAACCTACAAAAATCAGCACCAAAATCAGGACATGGAACAAAAAAAAAAGACACACAGAACAGGTAGGGGGGAATTTAGGAGGAGATTCCTCTCCCTTTTTTTTTAGGTTTCTAGTTATTGCATTACTAGTTTCATATCCTCAATGTGGCAGGATTTTGTTTCATGCGCTAGAAAAAAAAATCATATTTTGGAGACATTTTCACATTAGCTTGGGTCATAAGGTGGACTTCGGTGGTAGGAAACTGATTTTATTAGTTTTCTCCAAAAGTGAAGAAAAGGGCTCAGGTAAAATATGTGTTGTGATCGTGACTGTATGTGGTCAGGAAGGTGAAGAGACAGGTTTTAGTTTTTAGTAAGAGTTTTACAGCCCTTGCAACACAATTAGGTCATACAAAAGCACAATATTAGAGACGTTACAAGAGTGTAACATACAAACAAACGAAAGAGGAGAGATAAGGATGAAAGATTTCTGATAGAAGAGTAGCCTGAGCAAACCACACAAGAGCCACCAGCCAACCACCCACTTGGAGAGACAATGTTTAGAAATACAGATGAACCTGCTCTGATGCCCCTGTCCAAGATAACCACTAATACAAATTATCACTTTGTGTTTTTTTCAAAATATTATTATGACACTGTTCAAGAGGACAATCTGTCTTTTAAGTTTTAGTAGAGTTTTTACGGCGTTCGCAACGGCATAAGGTCATATGAGCGCCATGGACCATCTGTCTAAGATGACCACTTTTCTTCTAAACAATGGGTGGCTGTTGTGGACAGGTTGTTGTCGTTGTTGCTGATTCCAGCCAGGACAGGTTTACACTGTATATATCTCAGATGTGAGAGGACCTCTAACAGGTCATGTCTCCCAACCTTCCCTACTGGGCCACTTCCATGGAACTTTGCAAACAATCAACTGTTTCATCATTACTGAAGCAAAACTGGGGTCTGAACTTTTGAACTTTTCTTTTGTGTTGAGAAGCTACTATTGTCCCCTTAAAGATTCATAGCTGCCAACTTTTCAAAAGTAAAAGACAGACTCTATGCATACAGCTGAACAAGATTACAGGCACAGAATGTGTAACCCCTCTGCAAAACCCATCGTACACACTTATCAACATTCAATAAATTCAAGCTGTTCGATGCAGACCTGCAAAAAGTAATGTCAGAAATCTTTGGTAAACGCAAAGGTCTCTCCTATTGACATATATATGGGCTTCACTTTCATTATTATTAACAATTCTAGTCTTGAAAGTAATTCTTCTTCATTATCAGAAAGCCCACGAAGTGCAATACTATAAAACAGAATACTTATTTTGACCCCCCAAGAAAAAATCCAGACTGTACACGGACCCAAAAAAATATATACACAATATGTTTTTATAATGTAAAGGCGGACAGCACTGAAGTTCACCAAACCAAAGATAGATCTACATACCAGGCCTCCTCATCAAAAGCACTGATGAAGTCAGTCTCAGCATACTCTGGGTAGAAAAAAATGACGGGCCATTTGAGATGACCTTGGTCGTCCAGATGAACCTTTGCCCCTGTTGGGTTGTGGGACTCCAGGGCCGTCAGCAGGAGAGGATTGATCTTGGAGTCTGGGGAGACTTTCATACTGGCCACTTGCACACCTCTGGTCTGAAGGAAGGTGGGGGAGAAGAAATGTATACCCATGTAACAAATCAGTATAATACAAGGCAGAGACAGAGAGAG
>NW_004797436.1:312830-330135 GCF_000002075.1 Aplysia californica
AGAGAGAGAGAGAGAGAGAGAGAGAGAGACGTCACACAGCCTAACACATCATCACAAAACCCAACAAGCAATCTGACCTGTATCGCTTGTAGGAGCTTTCGATCTTCCTCTTCTTCTTTTCTCTCTTTTGCAGCTTGTTTTCTCTCATCTCTTTCCCGAGCTCTCTATAGGAAAACAACAAAAGTTAGTTTAAAAAAAACAAAACAAAACATAAATTACAGGAAAATGTCAACTCATCCACAAGCATGCTGGTCTAGTATTCACTTTATATTTAACTCCTCTTATCAGCCATAACTCTAATATTCTCCGAAGCTGCACCTCTGTTTTTTTTACTTATGTTTGTGGTAAAAGTATTACACTATCAGACAGCGGTAGGACTTTAAAAACAATATCTTATCAGTAGTTGGATTTTACCAGAATTAAATCAATGAACCTTCATATTTAGGCTTGTAAAAGGGAGTTACCACCCAAACCCAAAGCATACTTAACTATAGATTTGAGAAAGGTAATCTCAAGATCCACATATCTGCAGTAAATATAGAGAGCTTGAAAAATAGGCATTTTGAAAAAAACTGCAATAAAATAGGACATAATATAGTCCACTCATCATTTTCAGTATGATAAAAACTGGAGTGAAGTAGCACATTTTTGTATTAAAAAACCCATAAATACTCAGCAAATATGGTCACATAAAAAAATTGCACATTTTGAAACCCCAAAAAGAGTAAACAATTAATTTATCATTAAGATAACTAACCAAATATGTATCACCTGACAAAATTTTAATCTCACAAGTCCGATGAAAATATGAAAAAAAAAGACGTAAAGAATGGGAAAACAGTATGAAATTAAAAAGCAAACTTTTACTTTTTCAACAAAAAAAAAAAAAAAAAAAAAAAAAAAAAAAAAGAAAATGTCCTTAATCAGTCCTTTACAAGAAATGATTTCTCAGTGCATAACATAGACAGAAAAGAACAACACAGAAAATATCCCTTTACCATTCCTTTATCAGCTTTGACCCTGAGTTCAAGCACTGTCGGGTTCTCTGGTTCAACCTGGAAGAATTGAGACAGAAAGGGGAGCTTTATCTCTTGTTTCTTTGTTTGTTTTAGTAGAGGTTTTACGGCGCTCGCAACTGCATGGTCATATGAGCGCCAGAAGATTGGAAAGAAGAAGCAAACCACACAAGAGCACCCGCCAACCACCCACGCTTTATCTCTACGGTGTACAAAATGAATCAAACAAACAAGACAGGAACATAACTGCATGAAGTAATGAATAGGCTAAATTTCAGGAATCCTTAGTATCTCTCTCATGACTATTTACAGATAGCTCATTAATTAGATGAAAAACTATTAAAATAATAATAATAAATAGCATTTGTACAGCGCATATCCCCGCTCAACAGCGGCTCCATGTGCTTTATCAAAATAGTTTCACTCATTTTGATTTAATGACTAATTTTGTGATGTATATGTCATTTTTAGATTTTGTACCGAAAAAGGGCCCCTCGCAGAAGAAGAATTAATATCCATTTCAACACTGTTATGATAGTCACAAGATGGTGCCTCTGGCTTTAAGTCAGTTTCTGCAAGAATAATGCTAAGCAGGTCGTGACTCATGAAAACCTCTAAAACATTTTTAGTTAAAAAACATCAATTTAGAGATTTGAACCAAGTCATTCATGTTCTGTTCCTGCATTATCCATATCAAACTAACGGTTCCTACACTTTTTCCTGTCTACAACACAGGCAAGAACAAACAAAAAGTGGTAATATTTTGAAAAGCCACCTCTGCATACAAGTTCTCTTGAAGACGAAGTGAGATTATGAACAGAGAGTGGGTATGAAGTACTCACTGCTCAAAAAAACCCAACCCAATTAAACATACAGCAGGCCACTATATGAAGAACTGTACCCTCGATAACAGAAGGTAACAGAATTTTAAAAAACTTTTAAGCAGAAGTTGACCTACAATGAGCACCGAAGTTAAGCTACATGGGCACAAAAGTGGATCGACATAAGCGAAAAAGCTACCTACCATGAGTGCAGCATCACAAAATCGAACAGCATCTGCAAATTTATTCATCTGAAAGCAGCACTGAGCACCTGGTCACAAGAGGGTTAAAACATGATATATTAAAATACAGCTTGAGCAATTAACAGCCTCCACTTATTGCATTAGAAAACCACACAAAGGAAAAGAGCAAACAAAATTAGAACAAAGAGATGAAAAATAAATAAAAACTTCTCTCTTTTAAAAGCTCACCAAGAGGATAACACTTAACTATTACTCAGATAATTTAGAAGTAATCACAGCCTATTCAAAAAAAAAAAATGAAGGCAGTCTTAGAAACAGTATGTCAACCAAATGTGCTTATATGAGACGCATTTTATTTAACGTTCTTAAACTGTATGGCATAGTTTTGGAACCACATACATGCTGATAAATTTTGACATATTTAAGAGGAAACAGTTTTGTCACAAAGGGTTCATATCTTCATTTCTGCTTAACAGAAAGGTTCACATCTTCACTATTGCCACAAAAGAGAAAAGACAGATAAGAGATAATAATTTTTGTCTCAAACCTCTTATGATAGCCTTGAAGTGATCAGGCTTGAACTTGCGAGCAAATAAGCAGTCATTGAAGGAAGATCTGTGATTGCCTGAAAAAAGAATGTTTTTTTAACTAGATAACATGAAGAAAACAGGAAACTGCAAGCATCTCTGCCAGTAGTAATCAAAATAATAATTATAAAACCAACACTTTGCATTTGGGGTGGCTAGAAGAAAGTCTGTAGACTATCGGTATATAAGAAAAGAGAAAATATAACACATTGACTTATATCCATATCAAAGACAGAGTTTACCTTTTTTTGTTTCATAACAAGAAGCAAACTTAAAAAATTGTACATAGAAAAAGTTTTTGCTTCTAAAAAATGGTCATACTACAAAAAGCTACCATTTGATCTTACCAAATGGACTGACACTTAAAGTGCGGTAAAAAATTCGAGGTGCAATTTTTTGTCAATTATCTCCTCAACTATCGAACAAAGGTTTTCCAATTTTCGCACAATTATTTGTCCCAATTTGTCTTAACAGATCAACATTTTTGTACACACCTGCTAGCTGTATTCTAGAAAATTCCTTCATAAATACTAATAAAAAATTCAAGAGGGTGGTTTCTACAGATTTTTAAATGTTTACAGCTGAGGCAATATTGCTTTTAATAGCAAGTCCGTCATATTTTTCTAATCGGGACATTATGCTTATTGAACGCATGTTTTGAGAACCATTAGTTTAATAAAAATGCATTCACTATAAAATGTATTTCTTGTAACAAGTTTTGCCACTAAAAACTGTCATTGATGAGTTGTGACATAAGCCATATGCGTAATTGAAATGTGTGTGAGAAGAGGGAAGTGCTGTGAACAATCCCATTTTACATGTGACAGAGATTTCAAGTATTTTATATAAATTTATGAAGAAGAGTATTTTAATCTAGCCCCAATTGTTCTTGAAAAATACGATTTAGTTAAGACAAATTGATACTAACTATTGTGCAAAGTATGGATGACACTGATTTACCCGTTAAAGAGACATTTGAGGATAAGTTGCGCTACAAATTTTTGACCGCACTATAATATATTCACAGATGTTTGCACCTGGATCAAAATGGGGTCGTAGCTCTTCTTCTTCTTCAATTGTCAGATCAGAAACAAACATCCGTGATCATAGCTCCCTCCAAGCTATTTTATTGCTTGGGTGCTCTAAAAAAAACAACCTCTATGTTGCACTAGTGTTTTCTATCACCCATCTTTTCCAATTCTCCAAGTAAGCTATTCTTTATCTACCTTCGCTCACACACCTAAGTGAAACTGTGCGGCAGCCCTGTTGGTATACAGAACAGCATTCAACTCTGCGTCGGGACTTTTGCTCTTGATGCCCTCCGTGTAGTTGTCAATGGCAATTTGGTACTTTTTCAGCTTGAACTGTTCATTTCCGTCTTCACGGTAACTGTCGGCTCGAGCTGGAAAAAAAACCTCATCATTGTTTATTTACTTATTTCTTTTAAAACCAGATGTCTATTTATTGACTTCTTTATTGTGTGAAAGACCCCCCCCCCAAAAAAACCCATTAACAAACCCAAAACAAACAACAACAACAAACCCAGATGTTTATTTATTTACACGATAGCACACCATTACAATGGAAGCTGTGGGCTCAACCTGGAAGAAAACCCAAACATTTGTTCTCTGACCTGTTGCAGGTAAAGATATGTACGTTGACACTACAATGATTATTCAAAGCTTTCAACAAGTGAGATAAAAATGGAACAGAGGAGCAGAAAAAAGTAGACCCTTCCACTACATCCAGTGCTGTCTGTTAACATGCCATCAGAATGGTTAAAGATAAGAATAAAACAAGATAAATCCTTATTGTCCAGACGGTACTAACACCCCCCCCCTCACAGACACACACACAGGATGATTGTAATATCACTGCATATAATTTTTTTCAGCAGGTCATCACCCCGAGTTGATTACACTTTTTATGGGATGTCCCAGCAGTAAAACCCATAGGCGCAGGACTCAAAGGGTGAACGAAACACGAAACCAATGCTTGAGTTACCTGTTGGATCTTCACACTCATACTTGAGCTGCATCAAGCCCTCAACTTCCGGGGGAAGGGGTTTGCTCCAATCGATGTCCTTCATGAAGGCCGGGTGACTCTTCAACTCCTGTGGGAATCAAAGACCATATCAATGTGTTAGCGCACTTAATAATTTTTTCTCTGATCCAGCAGCCATCTGAGTATGAGCCCTTCGGCCTGAAGCCTCAACCAATTCTTCTTCCTCACTGGGCATTTTCTGCTTTACTGTCAGTCCAGAACTGTGTTTTTAAATGGATATTAGTCGTTTCTGTTTTTAAATGAATAAGATGAATATCTGGAATAATTTTCTTTAGTCAGAACACGTTTTATGTTACTGTTGTATGATGTACTGTATGGTAAAGCGCTCAGAGCCTGTGTACTTTATTCTGGGTTGAGCACTATATATATGTCATTTATTATTAATAGGTATTGACCTGGTTTCTTTGATTCTGTAATTTTGTTGACCACCTGATTTCACTACTATGTCACACCAATATTTTCACTGAAAAAAAAAAGCAATAAGTAAATGAAATAAAAAGCCCCACTTGGTCCAATTCTATTTACTGGGGAATGCAAGGAAATTATCATAGGGACAGGGACGCAATTGGCTATCTGATAATATTTAAACTATAAAAAAAATAGAAGGGCCTGAGTTAAATTCAGTTCATGCATAATAACTGTCTATTACTTCTTTTATCTGTCTTGAAGACACCACCCCCAACCATCCCATTCTTTTTCAAACACACATTGTGCGGTGCCCTGTAAGCCGTTGATATGTGACTCCTCCAGTTGAGTACTCACATTTGCATAATATATAACATATAGGACAGAGAAATGGGAAAGAAAAACAAAAAGCAAGGAAAGCAGAGAGGTAGATTTTTATAGGTAAGTATTTTACAGGGCTGGCAACTGCAACGGGTCATATGAGCCCGTGGAACATTTTAAACATTTTCAGTTTGGTAGGAATTAGAATTTTGATTGGGTGGCGGCTGAACTTACTCTTATTGATTTTGGACTACCAAAGGGGTGTGGCTGAAAGACAGAAGTAACAAGGAGCCAAGGGGTAACAGTAGTAGAAAGACTACAGAAAGAGACAGAAGCCCAGAGGAGGGGCAAACGAAGTGAGAGGGTGAGGGCATAAAGTGGAGATGAAAGCAGACGACAGAACATTGTTAGAGAGTAGGAAAGGAGGTGAAAGGAGAACACTTTTAGAAGAAAGTTTTCTGTCGCGGTCAGGATTCCAACCTGGGACCTATTGAAAAAAAGCAAACACCATAACCTCTTGAACACGAGAGCCCCCAGAGATATAGTACATGGAGAACTTCAAAAGACATGGGGAAGGGAGAAAAGCCAGGAATAAAATAGTTCTTTTTGCAATATTTCAGTTTCCGGCACAAAATCTGAGTGGCTAGCTTGATATTTAAGCCAGTTTCCCAATAAGATCTAGCACGTATAGAGTGAAAGAACAGCAAAAAACCTCAGCGATCTCATCAATGGTGCGTGTGTCCTCTGGTTCTGTAGCTTTTCTATTTCTTGCTGCTATTGATCTCTCAGCCACAAAATCCTCTAGGTCCGCAGTCAACCTCTCCACGAGCTCCTTACGCTCCTCATCACTCATTGCCTTTTTTGACTTCGGCATTTTGAAACTGAACACACTATTGCTCAATCAAATCTGCAATATAAAAAAAACACGCTGTGAAAATGAAAAATAGAAAATGGCACACTTCAAATTTCATGTTAATTGAGAACTGATGCAAAAATGTCAAATACATTATATTGTAGGGACAATTATCAACACGACTTATCGTAGGTCGCCGTAGAGAGGTACATTTTCAAAGGTACTCCCTTTGTTGTATTGTGCATGCCCCCATACAGCAAGTGGAACAGACCATATCTGGGACTACATACCCAGTGTGGTCCTGTCTCTTTTGTTTACGAGCCACCATATTGGATACCAAATTGAAACGGCGAATCACAAGAGATCTTGGATTGGGGTGGGTGGTTTAGCCGAGGAGCCAAAATCCAAACCAAAAACAATTTAGATAGAATTTCAATATAATCTAAAATGACATCTGATCTTAATGATATAAACTATATCACTATGGTGCTGGATACCATTTTGACAAGTGGTCAATGAACTTGTTAAAGGCACTTGTCGGGTCCTTTCCATATATATATATCTCTCCACATGAACTCATCTAGAAGTGTGCATCAAGTATCGAGTTGTTCACACCATGCATGCATTTGAAATGTCTCTTTGGTTTTTTTCAGTAACCTTCGATTCGGTCAGTGCATGCACCTGTCACTGGGTCCATGAATTTCTGACCGTGAATTATGGTCAGATGTTTCATATGGCGGGTTCACTGGTAGCAAAGCCACCACTGTGTATTTATATCGAACCAGATGCTATTCAGTTTTGAATGATTGTCAAAAGAGTTGCTGCTGCGGTTCTGTTACAAGGAACAATCTCTGAAAACCCTTTATTCGTTGCCTTATCCACTCCCCCAAAGACCCACATCGCTGTTCCACTGTCCTCCCCACGTTATTTTTTTCTCCAAGCTATTAAACTTTGATCAATTTCTACTTCGTGACCTGGACCACCTATATTTTTTACTAACCACCATGAACAAAATCTCGAAAATAGGCAAATCTGGTCATCTCAAGCCCTTGTGCCAATAACTTTCATGTGATCTAAACATGCTCTCCGGTATAAAAAATGGCAGGCTCGTAGGCCTAAACCTAAACAAAAGAGATGGGACCGCACTGGGTAGGCCTAAAGAGTCCACCCATATTCCTTTTGGACAGTCTCAAATTAACCAATCTGAATGAGTCATATAAAAGGTCATTCGGAGGGGATTTTGGGGGGGGGCTGGGGGGGAAGGGGAGGGGTTGAGGGGCATAGTGTTTTGCAATAAGGTTTGATACTTTCAACTTTCTTGAAAATAATTGAATTGCAACCAAGGAGGTTATACAGTAATGGAGGATCCTCTGTGGGCGGCACCACACGCCTGATAGGAGCCCTCTCTCGCAGGGGAACTTTGATCTACCTGCGCTGCGCGCTGCCCGACACAGGCACTGAAATCTAGATATAAGAAAGAACGTTTTATTCCGAGGTCCTTGAGATTTAAGCAAGATTAAATATACATATTATACATTTTAATATATATCATAGATATAAACCACTACTCCCTATTCACTAGATACCGATACCGCGCGACCGCGAACCAGCCCTCTTCTCTCCCTTTGTGCTGAGCGAGTGAGGGCTGCGGGACAAATTGAATCGGTCGTCCGCCATTTTTGTTTGGGCTGGCTCAGCGCTCATCAGTCTAACAAGAGAGAATAATAAACTAAAGGCCAGATAGATTGTGCCCCTTCTGCTGTAAGCTGAGAAAACGCCTTTTTTTCATTTTGGCACGAACAATTGTTATTTGCTAATTTGCTAGTCTGACCTGTTAACCTACTCGTGCGCTAGTATAAATTTGAATAAATTAACATTCAAAATTCGGAAGACCGCCTTTTTAAAATTATGGTTACGCTGACAAAACGCCTTTTTTAAAGAGTTCATTGACAGAACTCCCCCCCCCCCCCCCCCCCCAGCTTCAGAGAATAGGCGTTCTGTCAGCAAACTCCGTAGGAAAACACTGACAGAACACTTTTTTAAATTGTCTTTTTCAAACACAGTGGTTCTCGGATTCTCGTCTTGGTCTTGGGTATGATCTCCCCCCCCCCCCTCTTTCCCCCAAACACACATAACACAAACAAACATAAACAGACACACACTCAGACACAAAAAGACACAGACATGCTCATACAGACATAAATTCTCATAGACTCACACAGACACACACTCTCAAAGACACACACTCACACGCAGACAGACACATACACACAGAGCCCCCCTGGCAGTCTAGCCATACTTATCTTAGGACCTATTAACATTAGAAAACAGGAGGTTTAAAATACATGCACTGTCATTAAGGCACCTGGTTTCGTCTCAAATACATATACTTTAGGTACTGCACACTAAAAATGTATTTACAAATCAGTAGGCCTATTTTTTGTAAATGGTCAGTCTAGCCATCATATTAAGAATTTATAAGTACGGCTAGACTGCCAGTCTAGCCGTCATTAAGTACGGCTAGCCTCTTCCATACAAAAAAGGCACAAAAATATTACTGGCTAATGTGGTAGGGTTCACTAATTCTACATGACAAGGCCACTTTTGTCCTTAACAATCACTTCATTTTCTATGAGTAAACAAACGGGAAGGCAATTTCCAAAGAGCCCCGATCGATCTTTGTCCCACAGTTGCCACACAGAGAAATGTTTCTTTGTTCAACTAGTTTTGTTTTTCGGATAACGTAGTGTCTATGTAGCCTACACGGTAACCGGGCACCTGGTCTCAGTGTATCTACGTACATGGTAACCGGGCACCTAGTCTCAGTATCCGGTGTTTATTTTTCTCGAAAACACCCGAAAACACTGGGAAACACAAGGAATCACTCGAAATCCCTTTGATAATTTGTGAATTTGGCAAAGTGTCTCTTGTTATTATTGCTCGTGGGTATTCCCTGTATCTCCGGGTATCCGCCCATCTCAGTCATGTCACGCCATTTGGAAATGCTATCCTCGACCGGACAAGAAATACTGAGATTCTAGCATCAAAGTGTGTACAGACCCGGTAACCGGGAACAAACTCTTTTGTGATTTCGGAAAGTTTCAGCGCCCAGACCCGCTAGTGTGTGTGTGTGTGTGTGTGTGTTTGTGTTTACGTGACAGAGAGAGAGAGAGAGAGAGAGAGAGAGGGAGAGAGAGAGAAAGAGAGAGAAAGAGAGAGAGAGAGAGAGAGAGAGAGAGAGAGAGAGAGAGAGAGAGAGAGAGAGAGAGAGGTGCTAGCAAAATGTATATATGACATGCCCCAGTTGGCAGGAGGGAACGAGAGAAAGATAGAGTGGGAAATAGGTGGGGAGAAAGAAAGACAGAGACAAGCAAAGAAAAAGAGAAGGCGAGCGATACAGAGAGGAGAGAGAGAGAGAGAGAGAGAGAGAGAGAGGGTGACTGCTCGATTGAAATTATGACATTGTTCTTTTCTTCAAATTGTGATTCCTCTGACTCCAAAACGGAGGAAAAACAATCGTACATCGAAAAGGCATCCGCAATCTTCATTTAGATCTAGATCTAGATCTAGGCTAGCCTCGAAACTAGATCAATGATTTATGTCTGTCTGTGTAGATCTAGATCTAGGCCATAGATCTAGAAGAACCTAGGTCTACCCTGAGCCAAGAGGGCGCTGAAACTTTCCGAAATCACAAAAGAGTTCCCCTACCGGGTCTGTTTGTTTGTAAGTGACTTTGTTCCCTGTTACCGGGTCTGTTTTCACTATACACTCCCTTCTACTTCTAGCATAGCCTAATCTTTGATTCTAGGCTGCCTTCTGATACTAAAATGACGATTAAATCCAAAAGTACAAAGGTGATTTCGGGTGATTCCTAGTGTTTTCGAGTGTTTCCTAGCGTTTTAGAGAAAAATAAACACCCTCAGTATCTATGTACACGGTAACCGGAATGAAAATAAATCAATATAATTTGTCCTGTGCTGTCACTTGCTGAAAAAAGAGTCATACAAAAGCGTTTTGTCCGTCTCGCCATCGTGACCGGTCAGTGAACCTGTGCGGGCTCATCACTTTGTGAGTACCGGTTGAGGTCACCAAAGCTCATTCAAGTCTGTGCGCAGCGAAGTATAGGGCTCCGGAATGGGGGTATAATTGATTTTTTTTAAAGGTACAGTCGGGAGAGGGGTGGGGATGAAGTCAACCCCGGATAAACTTGGAGTTCTGGACAGACCGGTTACCGTATAGGTGACGACACTGAGACTATGTGCCCGGTTGCCAGTTACCATGCACGTACACTGAGACTAGGTGACTAGGAGGGGCCCGGCGTGTACGTAGACACTCCTTTCGGATAATGATAGATCTAGTTGGGGGCTTGATTTTTTATATTATAACTATTTTAGAATAATCGACAATAAAGTAGATCTAATAAGAAAACAACTTGTTTAACAAGTCACAAAAGTCAAAGTGACTTGCAGATATTCACTTGGCTGACTTGGCCTGGCCCTGGCCTGACTGTCTCATACTCATGTTTTAGTAACTAAAACACACACACACACACACAAAATGTGACAAAATGGTTTCCTACAGCGATTAAAAATTATCAGCAATTGATTCTGTTTCTGATCTCTGTAAATCTTCAAAACCGGGTAAATAAATCTAGCAGTAAGTGTCCAATCTGTCCATGCAGTCTCAGAATGGAGAGAAAGTAGAAGCTAAGAAGACAGAAAAGAAACCGGAAGTTGTTACTTGTAACGGAAGTGATAACGGCTTACAGAACATTTTCGTGTAAATAGATTTTGCTCCTAAATCTTTTAGAAAAACAATGTTAAAATATGTTTGATTGAAAAATGAAAAAGTTGTATATTATGTATTCTCATTTTTCAATAATCAATGAAGAGGTAGATTTTAAATAAGATATATAAAATCTATTTAATTCAACAGTAGTCGTGTACAATGCGCAGTAATAAATAGTCAGATGAATAGCAGCACCTGGAATCTAAAATGGCGGCGCCTTCTGTGTTTTTGTTGATGGTGAGCGGACAAATCGAGTCTGCTGAGGTAAGTAAGCCACTTCTAATGATTTATCAGGCTTGGTGAATGCTTGCGACAAGTGCTTTCAATTTTTGTTTTAGTTGATGTTTGAAATACGACTTTGTTCTGATGTACTGCTGTAAAAGGTGCGGTTGTCAAGTGTAAACATGTTTCACTTCGTTCTCATTTGTTCCCATGAATCATGATTGTCATGATTCTGTTCTAGACTCTCACTATAGATCTATACTAATCTAGATCTAGATTCTAGATTTCCAATATGGGAGGACTTCCGTAACGAGTGACCACTATGAGACAGAGCAGAATTGAGGGCTTGGGGTAGGGGTAAGGGTAGGGTTAGGGTTAGAGGGGTAGGGTTTGGGGTACATGCGATTAAAAGTAGAAAGACGCACCTATTTTTAGGTAAGGCGCCCATCTTGTTTGACGTCAGACCAGGATACCCCTCCGACCACGTGACTACATCTAAATATAGACATGTAATATGATGCTTAATCTACACCTTTCTCTCGGAAGTTCTGATAGCTGATTTGATAGCGCGTCTGCATTTGACGTTGTGCAATGACCTTTGGAGCGGTTCGATTCTGGTCCCGGACAGTTTTTTTCTTCTCTTTTCCTCCTCCCGACTGACCAACAGTTCCATAAATTATAGGCCTAATTTGTAGAGTTGCTTTGAAGTTGGTTTTTTAAAAGGCCGTCGTTATTCGGACTAGAGTCCGAATAACATTTTTTCATATCAACAGTTCCATAAATTATAGGCCTAATTTGTAGAGTTGCTTTGAAGTTGGTTTTTTAAAAGGCCGTCGTTATTCGGACTCGGGTCCGGAAAAAAGGAAGTGTCTTCGTTCTATAGATCTAACGTTCAGTGCTTCCAATTTTCCGCCATTTTTTTGTTTTCCCCACACCTTATCTGCCGATCCAATGCCCGCCGCCTCATTGATACGCCTCCCCCCCACCCCCCCACGTTTCCCACTTTCATTGTTGTAGAAAAAGGTAAAATTGAAGATTAGCAGACCACCTGGCATATTATGAGCTGTGTAAAAAAAAGACCGATTCGTTCAAATACACAAGCCTGTGTCATATCGATTGTTTACCAAGAAAAAGTTGTGTTGCTGTGTAGAGCTGAGCATACGGCAACTTTTGATTCCATAGACCAGCGCACAATTCATTACGTATTCATTACGTAGATCTACGTCAAGACTAGCTTATTATTGTAATAATGATAAGTTGCCAGGGGGAAAAAGACCGACGCTTATGCGACGTTCAAAGCCCGGACTGATAGTGCCCGCCACCACCCTCCCCGACACGCACACAGCCACACGTGTGCAGGCCGCCCATCCGACCCCGACACATGCTAACGAGCCATCTTTAATTGCTTCTGATGACCTCTTGATAAATAAACATTTATTAGAAGCGCTATAACTTTTCAGGCCGGCCTCAAATTCATCGTAAGATTAAAACTCGGCTCCTGCACAAAACGCCTTTTTGCCCGAAGTGATCCTGGTCTCTACCCAGCCTGAGGCGAGTCACGAGTGAGGCAGGACAGGAATCCGGATTCACGAGTCACAAGAAGTCTGAAGTGATGTCATGCTGGACAAGAATCAGAGTTCGAATAACATTTGTTCATATTCGGACTCGAGTCCGAATAATCACTTCGTTTTTAAAATGTATTATAAGTGATTAAAAATGCAGGAGAGGGGGGAGTGGTAGATCTAAATTTAGATATTAGATCTAGTCCTCCTGCGTCTTTACGGCAATTTTCGTGCAGTCTTCCATCATGTCCAAGTAGGCCTACTAGGTCTAGAATCTAGATCTAATCTAATATCTAGATTCTAGATCTAGTCTAGATCTAGGAAGGAAGAGGCTAGCCGTACTTAATGACGGCTAGACTACCGTACTTATTCTTAATATGATGGCTAGACTGACCATTTACAAAAAACAGGCCTACTGAATTGTAAATATACATTTTTAGTGTGCAGTACCTAAAGTATTTGTATTTGAGACGAAACCAGATGCCTTTATGATAGTGCATGTATTTTAAACCTTCTGTTTTCTAATGTTAATTAATAGGGCCTAAGATAAGTACGGCTAGACTGACAGTCTAGTTAAGTACGGCTAGACTTCTTGTCTAGCTGTACTTAAGTACGGGTAGACAGCCAGGCTAGCTGTACTTAAGGACGGCTAGACTAAATAATAATAATAATAATAGATAGCATTTGTATAGCGCATATCCCCGCTCAACAGCAGGCTCTATGCGCTTTACACTATATTATTACCCCAGCAGACCATAGAACGCTCCGAAACATTCTCAGCTTCCCGGGAAGCATACAGTGCAAGCAGCTGATTAAGCGCTCAAACACTAACAAACTGACAAGATCTTTCGCTGTCTATAGCCGGGTACCCATTCCCACCTGGGTGAAGTGAGGAAAACTCGTGTAAAGTGCCTTTCCCAAGGACACAACGTCGGGTCCCTGACAGGATTCGAACCCACGACCTTACGGTTGCGAGTCCGAGAGCCTAACCACTAGGCCACCGACGCCACAGGCTAGCCGTACTTAATATTGGTGGCTGAATTGTAAATGAAATTTTTAGTTTGCAATGCCTAAAGTATTTGTATTTCAGACAAAACCAAAAGGTGCCTTACTGACTTGCATGTATTTGAACCTGAATAAATACTAGATCTAGATCTAATGAGAACTGTGTACTTAACAGGCTTGAGTCGATACGGCCAAACCTAGATCTAAGTACGGCTAGACTTCGATCTAGGAAATCCGAAGCGTAACCGAAAACACGTCGTTCCATGTGGGTATCCCAGGAAGTGATGACATCACATTACTAAAATTAGCAGCCAATCAGAAAGATGCATCTTTTCTACGTTTAACGGCATATGTTTGGGGTAGGGTTAGGGTTAGGTCTAGGCCTCTTCTTTATTGTGTTTGATGGGGTGGTCGCTCGTTACGTAAATCCTTCCTAAAATATAATGTCTTTGGGGGTACTACTTAAGAATGTGGGTCCCGTTTGGGGATACTAGTTTTGACCCCACCAACGATTACTTCTGGTTCTAAACTACTCTATGACTTTTTGTTGATGCGCGAGCCGGTATGGAGAGGTTCAAGTTGCCTATGAAACCTTAATTGCAAAGCATCAAATTATTGTCAAATTCAGGGGGGGCCCCCTGAAACCCCCATGTTTTTGTTACCACCCTTACCTTGTAAAAATAATATTGATACCAACTATTTTTAATTCCTTTGCCCCCTCCTCTGGGCTCCTGACTCTTTCTGCAGCCTTTCTACTGCTACTCCTTGGCTCCTTCTTACTGCTCTCTTTCAGCCACACCCCTGATCTTTTGGTAGGAAATATCTACACCTAGCTTTCTCGGAGAAGGGCGAAAAATCTCTAAGGTCGCAGGTGCAAGTTGTATTAATCTGTTAAAGATCCCTTGGTGGTCCAAAATTGATAGGAGTAGTCTTCGGCTGCTACCCGCACAAAAATTCAAAATTTCCTACCAACTGAAAATATTTAATGTCACCCGCTCGCTCATATGCCCTTATGCTTTTGCGAGCGCCGTAAAACACTTCCCCGAAAAAATATTTAAAAATAAAGAACTTCTGTCTTCTCTGGGGAACCATAAAAGAAAGTCCTTTAAAATTGTAATGAAGTAGCCTATAGAAATGAGATATAAGTGAGGTAACCAGTAAGCATCGAAGCAGAGGGAGCTGGGAGTCCTCTGTTTAAATTCTGATATATATATATATATATATATTGGAGAACAAATTTTATATTTAAACATTGCGATCTCTTGGGAACCATGTAAGTTGAAAATTTGAATTGTTGCTTATCACTGATCTGTCTACGACGAATTTCAAAAGGAAGTAAACGAGCCAACATGTTACCATCCTAATCAAAGTTTGGGAAGCAAGCAAAAAATGATTACAGCTAACATTCTTTTTTTCTGATCATGATATATTGATGCAGATATATATTTTTGTTTTGTGTGTTCATTTTCTGGAAAATTATTTTTTCTTTCAGTTTCCAGAGTTCGATGACATCTACTGCAAATACTGCTTTTCATATGGCCTGGACTGGGCAATTACGTCGGTGAGAAGCTTTTTATTTTGTCTTACGTAAGGATTCACTGTGCAGACAGTGACTGGGTTGAAAAAATCAGGCATTATTCGAGTCCATATAGAAACTAGTTGTTTTAAAATATGTTTGCCCACATAAATTTATAAATCATTGGGTTTCACTTCTCTACCTTTCAAAATTTTTGTAAGGAATATGAAAGACTTCAAGCTTTTTCCAGGTTATTTATACCTAGCATTTGTTTCATAGTTTCTGTAAGAATACTATTTGAAAACTTATGAAGACAAAAACTGTGCTTTTTGCTAATATTTTTTATGTTCCTCTCTCACAGGGTCTAGATGAAAGTATTACACAAATTACAAAAAAGAGCAGAGACAAACATCAGCGATTTGTTTGGAACTTTCCAATTGATGCCACTTTCAAGAGCACCAGTCCTTCAGGCTGTAAGTTCCCTTATTATTACAATAATGATGGGAGGTTCTGCAGTTGTAGTAGTAAATTCATCTATGGAGTCGAGTGAAATTTTAATGCCGTGGAATTAGGACAAAGAGGAGCATGTGTCTCTCCAAAGACAACAAGATAACATAATGGTTATTTCCAAAGTATTTCTATGAAGTGGTTGAAAAGAATGAGAGATGGGAAAGGAGTTGGTGAGAAAAGGGGATGGTATTTGGTTGGTGACTGGAGTAAATTAATGCTAGAGTAGTATATAAATAACTTTTTTACTCATTGAATGAGTGTTATTTCTTTTCCTCAATGGTGTCTCTGAATGTGTCTGCGCCTGAGCGTGCATTAGGCAGGGAGATTTTCCTCCATATTCACTCTTCTGACTTTTTGCAAAATGTACCTCTGTTGTTTTTTGTCCATCTGCCTAGCTCTCTGTGAAAGTTATGTTGTTCATGAGATTCTCATCATTTGAAATGAAATACATGTAAGGCTACTATTTGATTATTTCTCTTTTAGAAAAAAATTGATTATACCTGAATGTTATAGTAGGTGGGATAATTCAATTAGACATTGTGTCATCAATTCAGTTGAATGTGTTTTATTTTTCAATTCAACTGGAATTGTTCTACTTGTCTTTTAGGGCCTCAGCTAGTTGTCTACGCATATGGACTTGATGCATTCGGCACTGATGTTGTCCGTGGTTATGGAGTGTGTCACGTACCCATCACACCAGGAAGGTAAGCACATAATGTACTTCGCATATTTTCTTTTTACTAGATTAGACTCTTACTCGTGGTACATGGAGGCTGTGTTTTGATTCCCAAGTGGCAGAGTTCTGTGAGAAGTATATCTGTCAGTCTAGTAGGTGGTTGGTGGCTAAAATGCACCTGAACATGGATGGCTCATGCCTCTATAAATAGATTATTGATGGTCTAGGTTGTTGGTGGGTACCTCGGTGTGATTTGCTCCTTCTTTCTTTCAAATATATATCATCTTTATATCTTCTTTTTTCTTTTTGTTTTGTTTTGATACTCTCTTATAACACCTCAAATTTTCGTCACTTAAATGACCCTATTGCATTGCAAGTGCATAAAACTCTTGCACAAACAAAGAAATGCCTGTCTGTCTACTTGGAAACTGTATCCTATTCTGCCTAGGGTTTACCACAAAATTTGAAACTTTAGATGTTACCTACATTTGTCAGATCTTTGTGGCTATTTCTGCATATTTTTCCTCTCTCTTTTTGTTCATAATTCTGTAACAGCTGGAAGTGTGTCTCAAAATTTGTTTTTATTGTCAAAATTGAAAACGTTTTTGTGAATAAAATATTAAATGTTATGACTTTAATAAGTTATTTTTACTCGTCTTAAAAATTAAGGTTTTGAGCCTTAAATGGAGAGAGAGAGCGAGAGAGAGAGAGAGAGAGAGAGAGAGAGAGAGAGAGAGAGAGAGAGAGTATCATTAT
>NW_004797436.1:330822-339125 GCF_000002075.1 Aplysia californica
CTAGTGTGTGTGTGTGTGTGTGTGTGTGTGTGTGTGTGTGTGTGTGTGTGTGTGTGTATGTGTGTGTGCGTGATGGATTGGAAGGGGTCAGTGCCCACCATCTTGACTCGCCGCGCAGGTAGAGTGTGTTTTTTTATTTTGAAAAGTTGGCAGTTGTGTGTATGCGCCTTCATCATTCTTTCCTATCAATCATCTGTCATCCTTATCTCCTCCTTCTTTTTTGTGTTCGTTACTCTCTTGTAACACCTCTAATCTTTGGCACTTGTGTGACCTCATTGTGTTGAAAGTGCCGTAAAACTCTCACCAAAACAAAACAACGAAATTAATATGCGTAGAGATCTTTTTCCACCGTTGTCTGTCTCTTTGGATAAAGAAGAATACTGAAATATATTTTATGTGTCTGCATTGCGGGCAGTGGGTGGTTAGCGGGTGCTCTGGTGTGGTTTGCTTCTTCTTTCCTATCAAACATCTATCGTTCTTATCACCCCTTCTTCTTTTTCATGTTTGTTACTCTCTTGTCACACGTCTAATCGTCTGGCGCTCATATGACTTTATGCAGTTGTGAGCGCCCTAAAACTTCTACTAAAAGTAAAGTAAAGCATTGCGGGCAGTTGAAGGGCGCCTCTGGTAGGCCCTTGGACACTTCTTTCCCTCTGTTGTTTCTGTGTGCATGTCTTACTTCTACTATTTTCTTGCATTGAACAACCGTTATTAGGATATTGTGCTTCTCTTTACTCCGACAAACAAACAGTCAAACAAACAATTAAGCATTTGCATCGCCCCGAGAAGCAAAGGTATTCTTAATAGAGCACGCCAATGGCATGTTCAGCAGTATCATGTTACATTTCTTTCTTTTCCGTATTTGGTTGGGTGGTTGGCGGGTGCTCTGGTGAGGTTTGCTTCTTCTTTCCTATCAGACATCTATCGTCCTTATCCCCCCTACTTCTTTTTTATGTTTGTTACTCTCTTGTAACACCTCTAATCTTCTGGCGGTCATATGACCTTATGCAGTTGCGAGCGCCGTAAAACCTCTACTACCCCCCGGGGCAGTGCCTAGGTCCGTATTTCCCCCCGAATATACGCCTAACAGCCTGTAGAAATTGAAAGAGGAAACTTATAAAGTGAATAATTCGATGGATCTTCGCACGCTGGAGTTTAACATCTCCTTTTTAATTTGTTAAATTATTTCAGTAGGAGGTTACAGAAGTGATTATTTCCACCCTTTCCCTCTCCTTCCGTATTGACTAATAATTCAAATCGGGAATCCATAAAGGGAAATTAAGGGTAGAAATGTCAGCTGTCTCAATTTTCCACCAACTACTCACAGTTTACGCATATTTTTAGTGTTGATCTCAATTGGCTTTGCTTTCCCGTTATTGTTTCTATCTGTCTGTCTGTTTTACTTTATCTCAGAACTAAATGGCCGCTATTTTGTATTTGTGCTTCTCTGAACTGAAAGAAACAAACAAACCAATTGGCTTCCTAGACTTTTGTAACAAAATAAAAATAAACAAATACATGAATAAATACATGAATGAGTACATGAATGAACGATTATATGAATGCAAAAACTTACTTACATACATAAATGAATTAAAAGAAAAACAAACCCAACAACCCACCACCACCACTATTAACAACAACACCAACAGCAATCACCGGTTTGTGGTACGTCCGTGATTTGTTAGTCAGTGGCTTCCATCAAAAGACACCAAGACAAGCTAGCGGTCATTGATTTGTCGACGACAAACCTGTATCCCAATTTAAAAAATGACTTTCCAAACTTTCCTTACAACAACATCAACAAAGACAACAAGAACATCAACAACAACAAGAACAAAAACAACAACAACAACATACAAGCGACATGTAAACTACATCAATCACCAGTATTCGACACATCCGTGATTTGTTATTCAAATGTCGCCATCAAACTACGGCTCTAAAACAAGACAGTGTTTGTTGATTTGCCTACCAAAAATCTACTTCTCAATTGACTTTTGAGATTGTTCTCACAACAACATCAACAAAAACAACATCAACAAAAACAACATCAACAACAACATAAAATAGAACTGTCGAGCCTACAGCAATCACCAGTATTCGACACATCCGTCATGTTACCCAGTTGTCTCCATATAAAAACAACAACTCTTAGACGAGCCAATGTTTGTTGATCTGCCTACAACAAATCTGTCTGCCTATTGACTTTTTAGACTTTTCTCACAACAACATGAGCAAAAACAACAGCAACTACATAAAACCGAACTGCTTGTCTTCTGCAATCAGTTGTCACCTTAAAAAAATAACAACTCGTGAACAAGCCAATGTTTGTAGGATTTGCCTACCACAAATCTGTACATCAATTGACTTTTTAGACTTTTCTCACAACGAACATCAACAAAAACAACAGCAACAGCATAAAACCGAGCTGTCTAGTCTCCAGCAATCACCAGCATTTGACACATCCGTGATTTGTTACCCAGTTGCTTCCATCAAAAGACTCCAAGACAAGCCAGTGTTCGCTGAGTTGCCTACCGCAAATCTGTTTCCGTCATTCCGCCGTGATTGATGACGCCGCTTTGTGCGGCAGATATCAGCGAGTCTCTCCAAGGAATTGCGTCTTATTCGTGGCGGTGGTTTTTTTCCTTTTTTTTTTCTACCCGCCCTGTCGGTGTCTTTCCTTCCCATCCTCAAACGAATGAGAAATTTGTTGGACGGATGACAAGGGAGAGAGACAACTCAGTATCCAGCTGTCAGGAGACGGTTTGCTTTATGCAGTGTCGCTGGTTCCAAGATAATGACCGAGTCAACATTGGATATCGAACTTTCTTATGTTATTTGTTGCATTGATCAGAATGTCACGCCGGCGAAAGTCTTTCTATCGTGGTTTTGTGGGGTTGTCTTGTTTTTTGGGGTTGTTTTTTGTCTAATGTTCACACTGGTGTCTGATAGTTTTTGTTGCGTTGATTTTATTGTGTGTTTGTTTTTTGATGTGTGTGTGTGTGTGTGTGTGTGTGTGTGTGTGTGTGTGTGTGTGTGTGTTAATGCATCTCTATGAATTTTTTAACGTATTAAATATTTGTCGCTTTTACCGGCCTGGTCTGCATTCCGAGTACATACTATTGTATTATTTGTGTGCTTGTTTTTATTCCGTGGTGCACGTGTGTGAATGGAGTGTGTGTTTGTCTCACCTCCTCTCTAATGTCTTGTTTTTATCACTTTTTGTTACGTCCACGTACCCTTATTGTCTCCGTGGGTGGTTGGCGGGTGCTCTGGTGTGGTTTGCTTCTTCTTTCCTTTCAAAAATCTATATTATCCTTATCTCCCCTCCTTCTTTTACTCTCTTGTAACAGCTCTACTCTTCTGGGGCTCATATGACCTTATGCAGAAGCGAGCGCCGTAAAACCTCTACTAAAACTAAAACTCATTGTCCCCCTCCCCTTTTTCTCTCCCCCCCTCCCCAAATCTCTCTCTCTTTCTCTCTCATTCCCCCCCTCCCCAAATCTCTCTCTCTTTCTCTCTCATTCCCCCCCCCCCCTCTCTCTCTCTCTCTCTCTCTCTCTCTCTCCCTCTCTCTTCCTCTCTCTCTCTCTTTCTCGTTTTTCTCCCGCCCCCTTTTTTCGACCCTTCCCTCCTTCCTCTCTGTTTCTTTCTGTTTCTTACTTTCTTTCCTTTCTACTCTCTGTTTGTCCGTCCGTCTATCTGTTATTCCATTGCTTCCTAAGTCTTGGTTTCTCTATCTCTCTGTTCGTAGTATCTCTCTCTCTCTCTCTCTCTCTCTCTCTCTTTCTCTCTCTCTCTCTCTCTCTCTCTCTATCTATCTCTCTCTCTCTCTCCCTCCATCTGTCAATCTCTCTCTCTCTCTCTCTCTCTCTCTCTCTGTGTGTGTGTGTGTGTTTAAGTGTGTGTGTGGGAGGGGGGTTGTTAGTGCTTTACGACGCTTGCAACTGCATAAGGTCATATGAGCACGTAGGACACAAACATTTATTTTCAGTCTGTATGAAATTTTGAATTAGCCCGGGTGGATGTCGAAGCCTACTCTTATCGATTTTGGACCGCCAAAGGATCTTTAACGTGCGCAACTTCCCCCGGGACCTCCGAGATTCGCCTTTGTCCAAGAAGGCTATGTGTAGGTCTTTCCTACCATAAGATCAGGGGTGTGGCTGAAAGACAGCAGTAAGAAGGAGCCAAGGACTAGCAGTAGAAAGGCTGCAAAAAGAGTCAGGAGCCCAGAAGGGGCAAAGGAGGTGAGGGGGTTAGGGGTTGAAAGTGGAGGCGAAAGCAGACGACAGAATATGGGTAGAGAGCAGGAAAGGAGGTGGAAGGAGACAATTTTAGAGAAGAAAAATTTCCATCGCTATCCGGATTCGAACCCCGAGCCTATTGAATGAGAGGCAAACACCTTTACCTCTAAGCATCGAGAGTCCCTGTGTGTGTGTGTTTGTGTGTGTGTTTGTGTGTGTGTGTGTGTGTGTGTGTGTGTGAGCGTGTGTGTGTGCACATGCGTGCGCGTGTGTAAGAGAGAGATAGCTAGAGAAAGAAGGAGGGAAGAAGATAACGAGAGAGAGAGAAAGAGAGAGAGAGAGAGAGAGAGAGAGAGAGAGAGAGAGAGAGAGAGAGAGAGAGAGACATACACACACACACACACACACACACACACACACACACACACACACACACACACACTCACACTAAAAAGTAGAGACAAAGTCACAGTGTGTTTGCGTACGTGCGTCGGTGCATGAGAATGTGCGTGCACTTGTATAAAGTGAACGGGCGATTGTGTACTGACATTTGATGCGGGAAGATGCTGTTGTTTGCCGGGCCTAAATACGCGCGCGCACACTTGCGCGGGTCTAACATTTCAACCTCCTCTGTGATTAAGGGGGGTGATAATGCACAATTGACAAGCTTGTGATAAAGGACTGAGTATAAAGCTTCAGATGATCTTCTGTTGGTTTTTTTTGTCATGGAAAAACAAAAAACAACAATTGTAAAAACAAAAGCACTCTTGTCTCTCGGCACCGAAATCAGCACGATCAACCCGCGCGTGTGACATTTGCACCTGGTTTACTTTTTGTCGTTTTTGTTTTGTTTTGTTTCTTTCGTTTGTTTTTGTGTGTTGTCTTTTGTTTGTTCTGCTATCGCTGATGTGATGGGTGGGCTGATGAGGGATTGATAAATTGTCTGTGAGCTCGATCGGTTTTGTGGAAGAAGTCTACAGTTGCACAGTAGCAAACTTCTTTGATAATGAGAGGAAGCACACAAACAACTGATCTTCTTGTCTTTTTTTTTTAAAAACCCATTAGTTTGTGAGGGGCGGAGAAACACAATTATAGATAACATTTGTATAGCGAAAATCTCCGCTCAACAACAAGCTCTATGCTCTTTACAATCTATACTAATATGTACCCTAGCAGACCTGAGAGCATTCTGAAACAACCCCTACTTCCTCGCAGCATACAGTGCAATCCGACATTATAGGCGCTAAAACACTAACATACTGACAAGATCTTTCGCTGTCTATGGCCGAGTACCCATTCCCACCTGGGTGAAGTGAGGAAAATTCGTGTAAAGTGCCTTTCCGTAAGTACGAGTATGCAACGTCGGGCCCGCGGCTCGAACCCCCGAACCCGCAACCTCACGATTATGAGACAGGCAGCCTAAGCACTACACATCCATTATTTCTCACTCACTTGGATGCAATTTGAATCACTATCGGTTGTAAATGCCGGCGCCCGTGGTGTAGTGGTTTGGCGCTTGGCTGTCGCATGCATGAGTTCGATTCCCGAGTGGGGAGAAACTTGTATCGTGTATCTCGTTTTTTTCTGCTGGGAGGTTGTATCCCTGTCAGCCCGGTGGTCGAAACCCACCTCTTAAATGATATATAAATTGTGTGGATGGAGGTGTGAAGTCACCTACATAAAATATCGGCACAGGTAGACTGTAACGTACAGTTTGTCTTTGAAAAAAGAACATGCAACACTCAAAGTGGGTGCTCTGGTGGGGTGTGCCTCTTCTATCCTATCGAACATCTATCGTCGTTATTTCTCCTGCTGTTTGTGTTTGTTACTCTGTTCTAACACCCTTAGATCTTCAGCATTTATCATATGACCTAATTGTGAAGTAGGTGCCGTAAAACTCTTACTAAAACTTAACGTTTCAATCGTGATCATGGTCATAGTTATTACTGGCACAAATAAAAAAGCGAAAAAAAAACCCAACAACCAGACTTGAATTGAATTATATTAGTATAAACGAACTTTTCCGAAGTTTTGACGTGTGTGCTTCATAAGGATCATCATCATCATCATGATCATCATGGTCATCATCATCATGGTCATCATCATCATCATCATCATCATCATCATCATCATCATCATCATCATCATCATCATCATCATCTCCACCGCCCTCTGTTTTCCCCCAGACACCGCCTAAAGGTCCCAATGTTCGTGCCGGAGTCATCCTCCCTGCTGCAGAAACTGACAGCCTGGTTGTTAGGGCGGAGGCCGGAGTTCGTGAACCCACGAGTGGTGGCTCAGGGAGAGGGACGGGAAGGTAGGTGTCTTTGTGTGTGTATGTGTGTGTGTGTGTGTGTGTGTGTGTGTGTGTGTGTGTGTGTGTGTAGAGAGAGAGAGAGAGAGAGAGAGAGAGAGAGAGAGAGAGAGAGAGAGAGAGAGAGAGAGAGAGAGAGAGAGAGAAAGAGCGGATGTCCCATGTTTTCAAAAAACGTATTGTGTCACGTAGTGTCGATGCCTTACTCTATTGTGCTTTGAGACTATGAGATTTAAAAAAAGAAGTACTTCTGCTATAACTCCCTCTTCAACACACTCGAGATCTCTTTGGAGTCGCGTAGTTTGGACTCTGTCTTTATGAATGGTTGGAGGGTGTTACTAGCAGGTCCTTCTTCTTTTCTTTCCCTTTGTTGTTTCTGTATGTCTGTCTGATTTTTCTTTGCACTAAGTGACCTTTATAGTGTCAATTGGTTCCTCTGTTGTTTCCGTCTCTCTGTCTGTCTGGCTGGCTGGCTGTCCTATTTATCCCATCTCTAAATGATATTTTTTGTCGACGTGCACCTCGTTACTCAAACAAATAAACACGATCTACTTTTGTCATCGATGTGCATCCCTTGCAGTGTGTTTTTACTCAAGTTTCTTTTTTTTACCTCAAGTGGAAGCAATGATATGGAAAAGCAAAATGAAAAAGTTGTAACGAAGAAAACAACTTTCCATTTGTAATCCAAAAGTCTTTTTTTCTGCAACATCAAAGTTCATTGTTCTAGAAGAGTAATCAGCCCAGAGATTTCATTGAACTGCGTTCGTTTTATTTAGTTTATGTGACGATTTGCATTCATCCTGGGTGTCCGGATTCGTCTCAAGGGTCTGAGTCATCAAAATCTAACTCCTTTTTTTACACAGCTTTTTCGGCTCGTTCAACTCGTAAAAACTATTTTGAACTCGTTAGCGAAATAAGAGTCATGCGTCTAGACATGTCTTCAGCTGTGGTGAGATTTTATCGTATAAAGACCTGGAGAGATGTGGATGTATTTGTGGCGTGTTTCCGACCCCTCAGGTGCCTGTGGCACGTTGGGAGGAAAGAAGGAGGGGAGGGGGGGATATCTAGATGTTACCACCTGCGCTGTAAGGCTGTGATGTTGTTAACACGTCCAATCCGAGTACCCTCTCTGGTCCAATCAGGTCGTGGGTTAATTTAAGAGCTCCGTGGCAAAACGCATTATATCCATTTACTACAAAACTGCGAAGAATGACCTCCCCCAAAACATACAAACAAACAAATAAATAAATAAATACATAAGTAAATAGTACACCACCAAAAACAAACTAAAAACCACATATTCTGTTAAAACAAAAGTGTGGACGAAACGCTATTGTATCATGCTAAATAACTGAGGGATTTCGTGCGTTTTGAGGGGAACCCCCCCTAAAACAAACAGCAAAACTATTTCACGACTATTCTCTAATTATAAGATTATGTAGAATGGACGAGGTTTTTCGGAAATGTACAGATTTGTCATATGGTGCGTTTTGCAAGGAAACCCTTCTGTTATTCCTTTCTGTTTATGTTGTTGTTGTTGTTTTGGTCGTTCATTTTTCTCCCTGGAGAGAACGAGAAGTGGTTTATGAACGTCCCCACGTGCGGCCGACGGCGAATTAACGTTTCCGCACTTATTTATAGCATGTGCACCTGCGTCAAAATTACAATCGGACCTGCTCTAACGGCCCACCTTTCCAAGACAATTACCCGTACAAACGACCTCTCCTCCTACCCATCTCCCC
>NW_004797436.1:339871-342333 GCF_000002075.1 Aplysia californica
CTCTCCCCCCCTCTCTCTCTCTCTCTCTCTCTCCCACACCAATGTGCACGCACACCCCCACTCACTGTTTCACTGGCAATAGATAAAGCATCCTGTCCACTCCAGATTCATATTTTAACCTTTTTTTTTTCCGTAGCAGTTCGGTTAATTAAGAATACATTTTGGGCAGGTGTTTTTGATTCAAAATCCTATTATCTTTGTACTGTACGAAGCATTTTACCCCGATGATTGATTGCAATTTTAAGTCTGAGCAGGAAAATAAATACTGTTTACGATTTACTTTTTTTTCTTTTGTTGTTGTTGACAGCGATTTTGTTATACATCTGCATGATAAAGAAAGCTGTTTAACTCAAAGAGCACCCACAGAAACACGTGTTGCTTAGTATTTATGAATTTATGAATTAGAGTTATGTGTGTGGGTGGATATGAAGACTCCGACAGCCTTGAGGCCCTGATGATCCTGAAGCACAGGGATGGCGAGGAGCACACACCAGAGGAGCTGAAGCACTTGAAAGGCTCTACTAAGAGAGTCTTAGATGGTGTGCCTGCTTCTGAGTAGTTCACCAAAGCCATGACTTTATGTTTGTGTGTGTGTTGTTGTGTGCATGTTGTTGTATGTCTGTTGTTGTATACATGTTCTGTGTGCTTGCTCTGTGTGTGTTTTTTGTTGTTGTTGTTTGTTTTTTGGGGGGGGGGGGGGGGGGGGGGGTTTCATGGTGAAGGTGGGTGAAAGATGAAAATGGTCAATGTATTAAAGAGGTAAGTGCATCAATTTATTCAGCTTTTCTCGTTCTTTGAGTGTACTTTATTCCTTGCATTTGACAGCTTTTTATGGATCAAGACACAAACATTTGACTAGTTGGTCGGTCGGTCGTGGAGAATACACATTTTCCCCTGAAAATACACATTTTCATGCTTCCCAATACTCATTTCGGTTTTCTGTGGTTGGCGTCTCTGTGAAGAGAGAAAAAGAGAGAAAGAGAGAGCCATGGGTTAAGATTGAGGAGAGAGAGAGAGAGAGAGAGAGAGAGAGAGAGAGAGAGAGAGAGAGAGAGAGAGAGAGAAAGAGAAAGAAAGAAAGAGAGTGCACCTGAACATTTTAATGACCCCTCCTCGAAAGTCAAAGAAGAACTTCAAATATTTGAGAACAGAATCCGCGGAAAGAGAGGACTTCGAATTTTCAGAAACGTTATTGTCGTCATCTCGCGATGAAATGAATTTCCTCATAAGCCGGGCCGAGAAGCGTAGTCTACCGGAGCACGAATCAACAGTTTATGCAAGAGCAGCTGACGTGGCTTCTTGCTCTCATTATTTCGGCCCGGTGAGCATATAAACCGCAGAGAAAAATCTAACTCGAGCACGCCAACGACAAGCGCCCCGGAATAAAGTAGACAAAATGAGTTATTTGAGCTCGGGAGTGGTGGCTTTTCTGCCGGTTTCATCAAATCTGGGCGAGCGATCCGGGGATTCCTTCTCGCTCCGGACTTTCCAGCTGCAGAGCTTGCTAGGGGACGTAATCGCTTCTCGCATGGTGATTTTGTCAACAGCGGATATTAAAAACGACTTGCGCAGCAGTCGCTCCTGCCACTGTGTTTTGGCTGGGCAGACGACATCCGGTTTGTTTAGCCGTGAGGAGGGAGGGAGAGTGATCGCCCTTGTTTGGATTAAGGGGAGAAAAAAAGGGGTGGGTGAGTGTGGAGGGCCAATGCTGCTATGACTTTAGATCGCTTCTGTTCTTATTATGCTCCCTTTAAAAAAGACGTTTCCTGTTGTTAACTGACTCACCACTGTCTTTGACCCCCCCCCCCAAACTAAATCTTTACTTCTGCAAAATATTATGACAAACTCTTTCTGAATGCTGTTTTCGTCCTCATTTCTGGATGTACTCTTGCTGAGAGAGGACAATAATATTTAGTCTTCACATCCCCCCCCCTCCTCTCCCTCCCTCTCCCTCCTCTCTCTCTCTCTTTCTCTCTGTCTCTTTCGCTCTCTTTCTCGCTCTCCCCCTGTCTGTCTTATTTAAACCCAACCACTCTCTGTCTCTATCTGTTGCTTGCCGTCTCAGTCCTCCCCCCTCTCTTTCTCTTTCTATCTCTCTTTCTCTCTCTCTCTCTCTCTCTCTCTCTCTCTCTCTCTCTCTCTTCCGTCGCTCTTTCTCGCTCTCCCCCTGTCTCTCTGTCTTATTTAAACCCAACCACTCTCTGTCTCTATCTGTTGCTTGCCGTCTCAGTCCTCCCCCCTCTCTTTCTCTTTCTATCTCTCTTTCTCTCTCTCTCTCTCTCTCTCTCTCTCTCTCTCTCTTCCGTCGCTCTTTCTCGCTCTCCCCCTGTCTCTCTGTCTTATTTAAACCCTACCACTCTCTGTCTCTATCTGTTGCTTGCCGTCTCAGTCCTTCCCCCTCTCTTTCTCTTTCTCTCTCTCTCTCTCTCTCTCTCTCTCTCTCTCTCTCTCTCTCTCTCTCT
>NW_004797436.1:342527-344142 GCF_000002075.1 Aplysia californica
TCCTCCTTCTTTTTTTACGTTTGTTGTTACTCTCTTGTAACACCTCTAATCTTCGGCACTTATATGACCTTATTGTGTTGCAAGTGCCGTAAAACTCTTTACTAAACTAAACTTTGTGTTTGTTACTTTTTTTGCAACACCTCTAATCTTTGGCACTTGTATGACCTAACTCTGTTGAAAGCGTCGAAAAACTCTCAAGACTTTAAGAACAAAAATCGAGAAAGACAAAATCCTGCTTCATTTTGTTATCAATCGTACTTACTGTTTCTTTTCTTGTCCTTTTTCAACATTTAGAATTCAAATATTGACAAAATATTTTTTTAACACATGCTACCAATATAACTGATCAGGAACTTAGAATTAAGAAAATAAATAACACTTATTGACTTAATACACTTTGCTTACTTTAAAAATGTTATTTTTTTTGTAAACGTTGAATGTCATGGCAACGGCAGAAACTCATTGAAAATGCCGACATGATCTCTCTGATGTTGAGTTAATGAACGTACCATCTCTTTTTGATGGCAATTGTCAAATGTTGTAGCGGTTTTTGGTAAAAATAGAACTACAGTTAATTAAAAAAAAAAACATCAAAAGAATAGTTTTTTTTAGAGTACTCAGTATTACTTTCGTGAAATAAAAGCGCAAAGCATAAAGACTTAAAAGGCGGGGCTTTTTTGACATACAATCAACAAGTGGTACTATTTTGATCACTAGTATATCAGTACCGCCGATCTATTCATCATCATTATCATCCAGTGCCAGATCTGCGACAGACATCGGCGATCATGGTTCTCCATTCACTCCTGTGCTCGGATGCTCTAAAAAAATGTTACCCATTTGTTTAGGTTCCCTAAGTATGTTGTTCTGGGCCTCGCTTGCCCTCAATTTTGCCAGTTAGAGCTAGATGTTCAAGACCCTTATGTCTATTTATGTGTCCCAAAAACTGCATTTGTCGTTTCTTGATTGTTTTTAACATTGAGCGTCCCACGTGGGCTTCATCAAGTACTACCTCCTTTCATTTTTTTCCTTCCACGATACTCTTAGCAGTCTCCCAAGAAACCACATTTCTGTTGCTTCTATTTTATGTTCACTGTCTTTAGTGATTGTCCAGCATTCAAAGCCATATATCGGTACCTTCCTATTAAAGAACAGTAATTCAGAATGTTTCGTTTCAACACGACAAGCTGAGTAAGGGATTGGAACTCACGTGTTAGTCATAATTCAACACCGCTACGATTTGGATTCGATTTTTCCATAATTATACCGTTAACGCTCAAACATCTCAGTTTTCGACACCGTTTGTTTTTTGGGTTGAGTTTTTTTTGTGTGGTTTTTACCCCGTTCTTTTTTTTAATATTTGGTCTCTTGTGCATGTGGGTATTTTTTTTTTTCGAGGGGGGGGGGTAGAGGGTTGTTCTCATCAGACAGATCTCTATCTTCTCGATGTATTTTTGTGTGTTAAATTTGCCTGTTCTCTTTATTTCCTTCATCAAAGTCTGGGTGCATAAAATTCCCCCTGGCTATGTAATGTCCCAGCATCTCTCTCTCCGTCTCGTTCTCTCTCTGTCTCTCTCTCTACTCTCTCTCTCTCTCTCTCTCTCTCTCTCTCTCT
>NW_004797436.1:346517-347975 GCF_000002075.1 Aplysia californica
TCTCTCTCTCTCTCTCTCTCTTTCTATCTGTCTACAAACGTCAACAAAAGTTAAGGACCACTTTGACAGACAGTCGTAATAAAATTAAAAAAATATCCAGAAAAAAAGACAGCAAGGAGTGTGTCTACATTTTTACTCTGTAAATGTTAATAGGTTACCAACGCGTACTGCAAAGCCTCCTAAAGGACCAAAACCACCCCGTGCAGTACGGAAATCCTCGGGGAATGTTAGCCAAATTTGCTGTTTTTTATCGACTTGTGTGTGACACCAAGGACTTTCCTCAGTTAAAATTTCTGGTGCATGTCATAAACAGACGTACGGTCTCGAACTGTGCTCACTTTGGTGGAAGCCACCGTTTGCGCAAAATCCGGTATCACATCGACATACCAGCAAGACAAAAGCCGAGAGACTTTGATCGTGCCAGAGCTATGGCATGGCTTGAGGATGAAGTTGGAGCCAGAGAAGTGGCCAGAAGGCTCACAGTGTCACACTCTGTCATTGTCCGCCTGAGGCAGCACCATCACGCCACTGGATCAGTCCGAGAACGCCCACGTGCAGGTCGACTCAAGAAGACCACTCAAAGTGTTTACAAGTGGTCCCTAACTTTTGTTGATGTCTGTATCTGTGTCTTGTAGTGTGTACTGAAGGTGCCAGATACCGAACCGAACCAAACCGATCAGATGTCCCAATGATCAAATCGCCTCATTCGCTATTGCGGAGTCGAGAGTACGCGTGGTTTCATTTATGCCGACATCTCTGGGTAGCAGTTAGGCGCTTCGTTGTCACACCCAGGAAACCCGAGTTCGATTCCCGAGTGTGTAGAAATGTTTATCCCTTATCTCGGTTTTTCTGCTGGAATGTTCTGTCCCTCTCAGCTCGGGTTGACCCGGACCGGCAGAATAGGAAGCCCGCCTCATAAATGATCTACATTCTATTGTCAATGGAGGGCTCAGATCTCTTACACATAAAATTAGGATAGTTCGCTCTATAGGAATCCGAAAATACGCCATAGATCACGGTTTTAGGTATTATATAATGTCTATGGATCTTATAAATATCTTCTTTTCGAGAAGCTTTGGGTGTGGAGTCAAGATTAAGCACCTGCTCGTGTGTACATCACCTTCAACTCAGTCGTAAACAATTTCTGTTTTTGTCATGATTTTATTTAAAAATAGATTTTCTTATGAAGAATATTATCGCTGGATTTAATGTCAAATGAAGAGCCTTGGAAACTTCCGAAGCAATCCTCTTCTCTCGCTCTTTCCGATCCCCCCTTTTCTATCTCTGCCTCTCTCTCTCTCTCTCACACACTCTCTCTCTCTCTCTTTCTCTCTTTTTCTCTCTTTTTCTCTCACTCTCTCTCTTCCAATCTCTCTCTTATATCCCCCTCTCTCTGTCTGTCTCTATCTCTCTTTTAATTTATCTATGTTGGGTCTCTCTCTCTCTCTCTCTCTCTCA
>NW_004797436.1:350591-352077 GCF_000002075.1 Aplysia californica
CTGTCTGTCTGTCTGTCTGTCTGTCTGTCTGTCTATCTGTTTATCTATCTATTTATGTATCTATATGTCTGTCTGTCTGTCTGTGTGTTTCATTTGTAGCACTTCATGTTCAGTAACATGACTTTAGCCCTGAGTTGTTTCAAAGTAAAATAGGACTGTTTGACCGGTGGGTGCTTAAAATACGGACTCATTAGCTGGTCCAACTTCTTTACGTTACAGTCCAGCCGTTTCTACATTACATTTCCCCAGTTTACATGGCTGTTTCAGGGCAAATGCCTGTTACTAGTGCTACTGTGGCAGCGACTGATAGTGTGACAAAGTTTTGTAGCTTTGCGCAGGGTCATATTAAGTTCTCTGTTCTACCCTTGTTTTAATTGGACTCTATCTAGCGTCGACAAGCTTTTTAAATGCACGAAGCTTAGAAAGCGTTAATTTGAAGAGCACAGGGGAAAAACGACGTAATCACAAACTGGAAATTGCCAATTTTAAAAGCTTGTGGACTCATAACTTCATATATGTTTGACTGGTGGTTTATTGTTAAGTTTTGTTGAATGGGAAATCTATCAACAATAATCAAGCAACACTTGAACAGAAATACAGGTATGAGTCTACAAGCGTTCAAAATTTGTACCCTCACGATTTTCAGTTTGTGACTAACGTCGCTTTTCCCCTGTAGTCCTTTAATTTTTTTGAAGAGAGAGAAAAACTGTTTCATTCTTTTAAAAATTGTACCCATATTATAGTTCATTATAGATTTTTTTTCTTCCCTTTTTCAACATCAAGAATTTGAATTTCTTTCTACAAAATATTTCTTGAGCACGGCAACCGATACCACAGTCTAAGAAACTGCAATTCAAACTTATCTTTGGCTTAGTACAATTTATTGAGTAGGGCTGAAAACGTCTACATATAAGAAAAAAAAACTATTAAAAAAACAGAATCAGGATCAGGATCATCCTCACGCCATAGTCCAAATTGATTCCAAATTAGCTATCGGCGCACCCTTGCTTCCGGCAACCCACTCAATTCTGTATTGACTGCACTCTTCCTTTGGCTGTGATCTTCCCCGGGAGAACAAGCGGGAACCCATATCAAAGAGTACTATCATAGCTACACTTTCCGGCATTCTTTTCTCCATTCTCATTAACTCGAGATTGCCGGGGAAAACCGGAGACGGGAGAGTACCGCCTGTTTATCCCTGCCCAATAACGCCTCCTTCTCACATCAGACACGCTCTTAGTGTCGCCCCCCCCAACCTCCCATACCCTCAGAATCTCTTTCATTTTCCCCGAAGTAATCAAAAGCTATAATAATTCTCTCCCTTTCAACAAATTTCTTGAGTTCTACATAAACGTGAAAAAATGATATCTGTAGGTGGAAATTACACAAGAACTTTTCATAGAAACTCTGAGCTTGTCAAGTAGTAACAAATGGCGAAACATTTGTCGCCGACAGTCGTCAGTTATAATTAAGCTCTGGTGATAAG
>NW_004797436.1:352509-358269 GCF_000002075.1 Aplysia californica
AAAGAGAGAGAGAGAGAGAGAGAGAGAGAGAGAGAGCCTTTCTGTTCTTCGTATTTTTTTACAGTCTAATAACGGCTCTTTTTTGCGCTTATATGCCTGGTTTGTTTTGCAAGTGCCGTAAAACAATTCATCAAAACTAAAGCATGTAATTTTCTGTGCTTCCACCGTTTGATACAGACTTTATTGCATTGGTCTATTCAAATCCCATAATATTAAGTTGCTCCTGGTCTACCTCCCATTCTTTTGCCTTGTTTTCCCCCTGAGAGAGCGAGATGTTTAAAACCCTGTTGTCTGTTTGAGTGTCCCAGAAACTGCACGTGCCTCTTGTTTTTGTTTGTTTTTTTATTTTATTTTTTTTTTGGGGGGGGAGGGTGTATTTCTCAGCGCCCCACTCGGGCTTTTTTTCAGAACTCCGTCATTTGGTTTCTTTTCTTTCATGAATTTATCTCCTCACTGCCTTGGCAATACCCCTCTCTTATAAATAAATAATAGTAATAATAATCATAAATTGCATTTTTATTGATCACAGAAGAACAGTTTGGTTTATAATGGCAAACATACATACATACATACATAAATACATGATTATAGATATATACATACATAGATACACAATATTGCACCAATACAGAACAATTTCACTACCATGCCATTGCTAGACACCACACCACTGTGCAGCGCCCTGACTGTTTAGCTAGGGTTTGTCGTGTCTTGCTCAAGGACACGCCCCAGTGACCACCCATCTGATCCCCGTGTCACCGACACTTGCTTGACTTTACTCTTGAGTCTAAACTCTCTACTCACTTTGCCACTGGAGCCCCCATATACCATTGTTTAAGTTAACGCCATGCTGGACTTCGGAGCAGATGGTCCTGGATCGAATATCCAACGTGGCGTTCTGAACTCGAGTTGTTTTGGAAGTGTCCAAAGGTCCCCGCCCGATTGTCCCGATCTTATCGGAGATGGACGTTAAATTCGGAGTTCCGGCCTGTTAAATACCTCAGTGTTGAAAGTAAAGGGGCGTTATACCTATACACTTTTGCAATTTTCAGTTTTCTTTTTTGTGTGTGTTTAATGGTTAGGCACTTCGTCGTGGTGAAGTCTGTTGTGTTGCGCATCGCTGGTCTTTTAATGTAGGTGTCTTTACGCCCCCATCGACACAATGTAAATCATATGTGAGGCAGCGTGGTGGAATCAGGCTCTCGTCACTTTTTGAGCATGTAGAGTTATTGGTTTCATCGTAAAGCTTGTTCACTTGTGTTTATTTAGATGAAAAAAATGTCCTTTTATCTTGAATACAAGTCGTGATATTTGCGAATGAATGAGGTGGGGGTCACCTGTTTTCAGAGGTAAAATTGGTGAGCAAAAGGCCGTCAAAGATTAGTTATTTCCTTAGCTTAAGATTCCGTGGTAACTGAAAATTTGCATTTTTTGTGCCTTTAATCAACGTTTTTCAGAATTATTCACACAGAAATGAGTTCTTTAATGGGCATGAAAGGTGTTGAGTCAAAAAACAAAAATTTGATTAAAAAATCACAAATCAACAGAAAAAGCAAGTTTCTTCACTTTGATTATTTTGACGAGAGCCTGATTCCACCACGCTGCCTCACATATTTTAGGAGGCGGGCTTCCGACTCTGTCAGTCAGGGCCAACTTGAGCTGGGAGGGATACAGCGTCTCAGCAGAAAAAAACAACCTGAGATACTCAATGAAAATTTTCCCCACTCAGATATCGAACTAGGGTCTGCTGCCTGCGACAATAAAGTGTGTAACCGCTACACCACTTGCGCTGGAGCGTGTGGTTGTGTCTTTTTTTCTGCTGGGATGCATGTCGTACCATGTTTCACTCCGTCCTGGCTCGCCCTGACAAAAGAATCCCGTGGCGTACTTATTCATTTTCGTATCGATAGGGCCCTAAAACAGGTTCTTCCTCTCTTCCTCCCTGTAAGACACCTCCCAAATTGACAATAAACAGGTTTGATAATTTACAAACAATCTGGAAGAGTAGATGATTAAACCTACGCACCGTAGTGTTTATTTCTCTAGCCGATGACAAAGACGCAGCCTCCTAGATGAAAACATCTCCCCTCTCCCCTCCCTCTCGCCCAAGCGTTTGTCTGCTTCTATTGACATGTCTGCATACGGAATCAGAGGACTGTCTGACATTTGTCTATGAGCTGTAACCCGTTTCTCCCCTTTCAGCCTTTTTCCCCTTGTATTTTCTTTTATTCGTTTGCCATCAGCGTCTGTGGTCTTAGCCCGTACGCACAAGGACAAAATAGCCTACGGTTTTGTTGATACAAGTATGAGTTGTGGACAAATGATAATAAGAGAAGCCTGCCTCACGACCACAACACTTTTATTTAGTCGTGATTCTCTAATTGTCAGTCCACAACTCACCATCAAAACCGCCGATCAACTGTTTTGTCATAGTGAGGTACTAAGACGATGGTTTGGCTCTTACTTTGCCCGTCGCATGCAGAAATCTTGACTTCGATTCCCCATGTAGGGGGGATTTTTCAGTAAAGGTTGTCTGTCTGTCTGTCAGCCTGGGTTGGTCCCGACGGGCAGGATCGAAGCATCTCGTCTTCTAAATTACCAAAATGTTATCGATGGGGCTGTAACACATCGATCATTATAACTACGACGCGCTTTGTGGCTTAGACTCGCTGATGAGTGTCGACTCAGTTATGGGGAGTATTCACTTTGATCTGAAGGCAGCCGATGATTCCAAAGCAAAAGCATTGTGTCCATGTTAGAACAAGAGGACTTTGCTTATGATTTTGAGTGAGCATGTAGATATGTTTTGAAAATGACGATCAGAACTCAAACTTTATTTTTGTGTTCCGATTCTTATTTGTAATTTCCATTTTTTGAAAAGGTTAGATCCAACTGTGGGGAGTGGCTTAGGGGAATTAAAGGTGTTTTCTTTGTTTAGCTCTCATTTCATTCCTGAAATTGCTAGACCCATGTTGTGTTGAAGTGATATTCCTGCATACCTCTAATAACCAATCAGATACGTTGTGGGTGTTTGGAGGGTGCCTCTGGTAGGTACTTCTTTACTTTCCCTCTGTTGTTTCTGTCTGTTCGTTTTACTTTTTCCCAACATTATGACAATTATTGTGTCATTGTGCTTCTCTTTACTCAAAGAAATGAGATACGTTTCACAAACAACTCTAACTTAAATTCTTTCTTATTTTCCAAAATGTATACTTTCGTACCGCCTTCATTTATTAACGTTTAGCAAAGTCACGCCTGCATTTTTCGTAAGTACATATATTTCTCTTCCTAGGGAGAGACTGTGGTTAGTTTTTAGTAGAGGTTTTACGGCGCTCGCAACTGCATAAGGTCATATGAGAGACTGGTCTTGTGGTTAGGGTACCTGACTCGTAACAATGAGATTTCGGTTTTAAGGGTTTCAAGGCTCATCAGGGTCCGATATTGAGTCTATACGAAAGGCGTTTTATAACCGACCATGTTCTCATTTGGCTCAGTCGTGTCGAATAAGGATGTTGAATTAGGATGTACCGCATTATCTTAATAACCCTAGAGCGTTTCAAGGGTCGTTAAACATGAATTTGCAGACTGAGCGTTGGTCTCTCCTAATTCCGAACTTTCTCTGTGCTGTTTCTCGCCTAAAATTGTGCCCTGCCCAATGTGATTATTATCCTGTTATGCACTCATTTAAACTAACAAGACCCCCCCCCCCCCACACACACACACGTTCACTGTTACTGATCCCATAATCCGCCAGGATGGTACGGACGCTGTATGACAAAGAGCATTGTTATGTGCCTCCACTTTCTACGGTTTTTGCAAGTGCCTGAGTTTGGACGAAGGAGTTCCCTGTCCAATCCGCAATGTTGTCAGTCCACCTCTTCCTTTGCATTTTACTTCTCCTCACCTGTACAGTTCCCTTAAGAGTGGTCTTGGATAGGTCACACGATCTTGTTACATGGCCATACCATTGTAGGTTTTTTTTTCGTTCACAGTCGACAGCAATTCTTCATAATGCCTCATATGTTGTTATACTCTACTGCGCACCTTCTCTTTTGTGACGTGGTCAGTGTATGAGATGCCAACGAGTCGCCCCTCCCCCCCCTCCCCCCGCCCAGACACACAAACACACACACAAACACACACACACACACACACACACACACACACACTCGCGCGCACAGAGAGAGAGAGAGAGGGAGACAGAGAGAGAGAGAGAGAAAGAGAGAGAGAGAGAGAGAGAGAGAGAGAGAGAGAGACGGAGAGAGAGAGAGAAATCTTTTACCCTTTTGCGTTAATCACAATTGTTTTTCTATATCCCCAGTGACCCGAGTTCGATCCCAGGGCTTCGTGACAGTCTCCTTCAACATCATCACCAAAGACATGAAGAAGCTGGGCTATGACGTGCTGCCCTCTGACGTCATGAACCCGTCCATACCGGAGGGGGTGAAAGGCGCCGGCCCTACTCCCGGCACCTCCACGGCTTAGCAGTGTGCCAGATACCAGGGGCGTCGGCTGTGGGGTGCTTGGGGGCAGTTTTGGTTGTGTGTGTGTGTGTGTTTGTGTGTGTGTGTGTGTGTGTGTGTGTGTGTGTGGAAGCTAGTGTGCGCAGGCACATCAGAGAGAGAGAGAGAGAGAGAGAGAGAGACAGACAGACAGACAGACAGACAGACAGACAGACAGACAGACAGACAGACAGACAAGCAGTCAGACAGACAGACAGGCAGACATTATATATACACCAGAGGAATACATAGAGAGTGTGAATGTGTTTGAGCATTTGTGTGTGTGCTGAAAAATCATGTACTGCAACACATATTGTGTGTTTGTTCATCCATCAGTCAAATCTATTTGTTAAATGAATATGGCGCATGCTTCATGTTGTGGTCAGAGACTGTTAAGATCATACTATGATGAACTGAACCATTCCAGCAAAAGCTTTTTCATAGTTTTATTTTTATGTAGACAGGGCTTTTGATCATTGGTTCATTGTTATTGTTTTTGATTGTTGGTGTGTTAGTTTTTTTTATTGTTTCCATTGTTTGAATTTTTCGTAAAACGATTTTGAAAACAAAGTAAGAAACTCTTATATTAATTTATTTAGAGCTCAAGCAAAATAAAATATGAAAAAAGAGGTGACCTATTTTGAGCCCCAGTATGGGTAAAGCCCATAGCTCACCGCACGCATGTCGGGTCATGGCTTTTGTAGTTGCTGTTCTTGCTTCGTGTCGTATCTTTGCTCAGGCTTACTGTTCTTCCTTCATTTCGTTTCTTTTAGTTCTAGTAGAGTTAATTGTTTGAATGACCTACTCTGTTTGGCAGTAATGATAGCTTCGTATGTTTGTCAGTAAAGATAGCTTAGTATTCACATACTTTTTACCCCCCCCCCCCCACACTTATTGACAATTGAGTTGGGAACATGTCTTACATATTTAAACCATTTCTGACTGCCTCATTAGTCATGTGTCTTATCATTCGAGAATTTTGACTGGAAAGTGCCTTAACATGGACGTACATTTTCCCATTGCATCTATTCTTCCCCACCGATTCTCCCGAACGTTTATTCTTACTAGAATACTTAATACTGCATAACAGTTACGTATTATATATTATACACTTTTATATTCTGAAAGATTTCTTGAACTTTTTTCCGTCCATTTGCATCATGTGTATTTGCAGTTTTTCGTTATTGTAAAGAGTATGTGCGTGTGTGTGGATGTGTGTGAGTGTGTGTGTGTGTGTGTGTGTGTGTGTGTGTGTGTG
>NW_004797436.1:359073-368029 GCF_000002075.1 Aplysia californica
CAGAGGGAAAAGATACTGGACAAGTTGACAACATGGCTGGGAACAGCAAGAACGACAGACTCATCACTGCAACGTAAGACAGAGTCAAGTGGAGGTCCGGATGATGATGAATATATAAATATATATAATTTTATTTTACCTCTGGGTAGGAGAGAGGATTGCACCTCATCCTAATGTCAGTCTACCTTGATTGCTTTGATGGCAGGGAAAAGGGAAATGACCCTCACTGACTACCGACATTATTGCTTTGTACTTATTTCTTAGTTGGAATTCAAAGGTGACGTTAGGGTCAACGAATCAGAGATTTTGTAACCCTTTTACTTTTATACCGTGACCTTAAAGGAGGGTATTATTAGGGGTTTTCCCTTAACACCATCCTCACTAATTACATGTACTTATAATCGTCGTAGTCGTGGTCGTCGTCATCATCATCACCATGATCATCATCATCATTGTAAGTAGCAGGGAATAAACAAGGGTTGAGATTTGCAAATTTTTCAAATTTAATACAGGTTCAATGTTTCGCCCAGTAAAGGGCTTCGCCGGGTACATGATACAAAACAATAATGTGAGATCTAATGATTACACGCTATAACAACAAAAGTTCGCGCTTCCACGTCATAATCTCATCACTAGTAGTGCAAATCGTCAAAAGTATTTTTTAAATCCTTTATCTCCTCACACAATCTCTTTTGAGTGACTCTGAACAACCTATTTCTTTACAGTAACTACCATATGTGAGGTGCGCTGACAAAATGAGTTACTTCTCCGATTTTAGCCTTATGGACATTGATACATCAACTTTATAGGTGAAGTTTGTACAATTTGTAAGTATGGAAGAATAAAAGACATGGTAGACTTGAACAAAACGGTATCAATTAGAAATCTATAAATCTGACCGCAGTGTCGATTTTCGGCCGATATCTCCATTCCTGGACAGCGAGAAGTAACTCATTTTGTCAGCACACCTCACATATTTAATTTATACATTTTTAACACAACCTACCAATATTTGTAGTTGCGTCGGTAAGCTAGTGGTCAGGCTGCCGGATTCGTAATCGCGAGATTGCTGGTTCGGGGGGTTCGAGCCTCAGCCCGGCCCAACTCTGTATCCCTGGGAAAGGCACTTTACATGAATTTCCCTATTGGCTCGGTCCTTTCGGAGAAGGACATTAAACTCGGAGGTCCCACCTCTTGAATAAAACCTAATAGTTTTGATTAAGATGTTAAACCTATACAATTGTCACCAAATCAGTACACGGGACATAAAAAAACAGGATCGATGAATTTTCTCTGGGTATCTTTTTCTTTCCCCGCTGACGTGTCTACCACACAGTTTCAGTCTGGGTAGGCCTGACAAGTGTGGTCTGAACAGCCGGCTTCCTAAAGGACTTCCTTAATATAATGAACTAACAGAAAGTGGACATTGGAATATTTAACACAACAGTACAAGTACAAGGACAGTATTTCGTATATTAGGCCAAATCGAAAATATGACCAACAGTCCAGCAGGACAACAGAAAGAAAAGACAGTTTCAATATGATTAATATTATGTCAGGCCTGAGCTAGCCATTGTTATTTTTAACGTAAGTATTTTAACGCCCCCATCTAAGCAACTTAGATTGCCGGGAGGTTGGATTCCGAGAGGGATGCAACATCTCAGCAGAAAGACTGAAATACTCAACACAATTCTTCTCCCCACTCTGGAATCGAAACGAAACAGCGACCGACGCATTCTCTCCTGATGATCCAGGACCAACCCGGGCTGAGACGGACACAACATATTAACAGAAAGACCAAAATACTCATTAAAAATGTGGGTAGTTGGCGGGTGCTCTGGTGTGGTTTGCTTCTTTTTTCCTATCAAACATCTATCGTCCTTATATCCTCTTCTTCTTTTTTTATGTTTGTTACTCTCTTGTAACACCTCTAATCCTCTGGCACTCATATGACCTTATGCAGTTCCGAGCGCCGTAAAACCTCTACTAAAACTAAAACTCATCAAAAATCATCTCCCAACTCTGGGATCAATCTCGAGATGATGTTTCCTGAACGATGATTCAAATTGAGCTACTAAATGTGAGCCCAGTACGTTCTGTAACTTTAATATTACGTTCTTTACTTTTTGAAACGTTGCTGCTGGCCCCTTTTTAAAATCTTTTTTTGTGTGGTAAAAAGTGTTTTACGGCGCTTGCAAATGTATACGGTCATTATTTTGAGCACGTGGGGCACAATAAACATTTTCGGTCTGGTAGGAATTGATTTTGAATTTTGCCCGGATGGCGGCAAAAGCATTGTCTTATCGATTTTGGATCACTACGGGATCTTTAACGTACACAACTTGCACACGGGACCTCCGAGATTTTTCGCCTTTTTCCGAGAAGGCTAGATGTTAGATATTAACTACCTTAAGATCAGGGGTGTGGCTGAAGGACAGCAGTAAGAAGGAGCCAAGTAGTAGCAGTAAAAAGGTTGTAGAAAGAGTCAGGAGCCCAGAGGAGGGATACAACATCCCAGAAGAAAAACTGAGATATTTGATAAAATTACCCCCCCCCCTCCTCAACACACACACACAAGCATGCACACACACACACACACACACACACACACACACACACACACACACACACACTAGAATTGAACTCTAATTCTTCTGCGTGTGACAGTAAAGGGCCTTGTGCTACAACACAGACTCGGTCCAATAGGTGTGTAAAACATTACCATTGAAATAAAGAGAACCCGAAAACGGATGCTACAGAAATATTCTTGTCGGTCTGTGGGTTCATTAACGAAGATTTTACAGCTGCTGCTCTAACGTATGGATGTACGTGATGTTCATTTTATCTAGGTCACCTTGAGCCAAATACGAACCATTCTTTTCTCGTAAAAATGTTAGAGTCAAGAAAGGCGTTTTTATTCAATTGAGAAAACGGGTGTGGAAAGCACAAACATTTCTTACATTTCTGGCCTCCTGGGGTCTTTGTTGAGGCGACCACCTAAAAAAATGATACGAACCATTTCTGACTTTTCGAAAACATTAGGGAGGAAAAATGATTTTCGAGTGAGCAAATAAATGTCGAAAGTATGTACCTTCAGGCATCCTTTTTGTTGCCATCTGTGGTATAGCGCGGTATGCTGTTCCAAAGTATAGGAGAGAGAGAGAGAGAGAGAGAGAGAGAGAGAGAGAGAGAGAGAGAGAGAGAGAGAGAAACCTCTTGCATTAAAACACTTGTACCACATTGTGTCTTTTCCTTGCTTTTTTTTTCAATATTCAGAATATTTTGAATTTTGACACAAATCTTCTTGATCATAACAAGCAAGAGAGACCATGGATTAAGAAACTGCAATAAATAATGTTCAAATCAAGCAATATTTTGAGCCTAGTACATTGCTGACCTATGGTATTATTTCTTACTCTGTTGACTGTCATTAAAGAAGCATGTAAAGTGCATACCGTTTGAAATTTGATCTATTTAAGGTTCCTGTGAACGGGAAACGATTTATGGTAGTAATTAAAATTGGTTGTCTTAGCACCCAGAAAACATGCTGTAGTAAAAGTTTTATGGCACTTGCAACACAATATAATCATATTTATAATGCTGAAGATTAGAGCAGAGGTGTTAAGATAGTAACCAACAAATAAGAAGGCGGAGAGATAAGGACAGGACGATATCATGTTGATAGGAAAGAAGGAGCAAACCACACCAGAGCACAGCCAACCACCCACCCATAACACATGTAATAACAGTTTGTCCGCCAATGTCTCATGATGATGAATGCATCTGCAGGGAAGAATTTTTACCAGATGCAACTGACGCACCAAGGAGTAACATGACTGGTGGCTTCTGCAATGGTCAATGAGACCAATTCTGGCCATGCAGAGTCAGCCAAATTACGAGTGTTGAAATCTTGCGGCTCTTCCCGGGGCTGCAGCATTCCTAAGATACACAGATTTATCGAATTGACAAAGATATTCCAGTTCTTGTAGGGAAGTGTAAAAAAATATGAATTAGTTTCTTATCAGTAACTGGGAAATCGAAACAAAAAATCTGATCTTTCAGTTTAAGTCAAAACTCAGAAATTCAAAACCGGAGTCACAGCAGACATGGTTTTAAAAAGTGTCTTGTACAATTTCCGGTGGTGTATTGTTTGCAGCAATAAATAGAATAAACAAACAAGAAACCGACCAAACAAAACAACAATAACGCACCCCCCCCCCGCCACCAAAACCCCCAAAATTCTACCACCACCACCACCCCTCCCCCCATAAAGAAACAAAGTTTATATAGCCTCAGTCGCAGTTAAAGAACACTGGCTCAGTGGGCTTTACAAACACAAGTAACACATTGACAGTACATTTTGATTTGATTAAGAAACTCTCTTTACTCAATATATCTCATTAATCTAAAAACAGAAGTGACTTGAGCTCAGATTTAAATCATTACAAAAAGCTGTCTTATACTACTGGATAAAGCATTCCAGATCTTGACATAATGAAATACTAATGCCCTTTCACACATTGTTTCAAGTTTCATAAATGGAAAATATAATTTCCTTTATTCCGATGAAGAGTTAAGATGTACAGTTTTAATAGTTTGATAAATATAAGGATTGCAAATTATCAGTCAGTCATTAGTAACATGAAGTGGGCAATTTTGCGTACATGTAGTTCTTTTCTCTTCAGGAAGCCAGTGCCGGTAAAAGAGGAGTAGCGAGGTCTCGTTTCTTTTCTGTAAAATCATTGTTTTGAGCAGTTCGAAGTCTTCCCACTTTCCCCAGAGATATTCATGATATCAAGAAATCACAATAGCAAAGTCTCGATAAAACTGAAGTATTTTCTAATGTAGAAGTATTTCTTCACTTAAAATTATAGTTCGGGTTTTAACAAAAATGAGGGTTCATTTTGTCTAAACCTAGACGCTTTTACTTGAACAATACAGGTAATTAATGATAACCAAACTCATCCCCTGAATGACAGTGATGGGGGATGCAGGCATTGCGAAAGTCCAGCCGTCCTCAGCAAATGTCATCAGACAGTCTGTAATGAAGGTAGTCAGCTAAGCCTCCGCCTAGTTCCCGGGATCAGTGTGTCCACCCTGTCTCACTCCCAGCCTGGCTAACCACTTTGACCCCGGCCGGACTCGCCAAGACTTCGATGATCCCTCATGATCGGGTCATTTGCCGCCGGGTATTAGCGGAGATAAGGCTTAAAGCTGGTGCACACTTGATGGATCAATCGGATCTGCAGGATCGTGTTGGGTTGGGACGCAGGGTAGAATGCACATACACGCACTGAGGGACACAGAATAAAACACACTTTGGGCTTTACAGGACTCAATGAAATTGGGAGATAACAATGGCGGGGCCAAATATTAACAAGGGTCTCAGTCAAAATGCGTTTTTCCAACCTTCTTCTTGGAAAAAGATTTTGGTACACGAGTTGGAGAAGCTCCACACACAAACACACACAAACTCTCCCTCTCTCTCTCTCTCTCTCTCTCTCTCTCTCTCTCTCTCTCTCTCTCTCTCACACACACACACACACACACACACACACACACACACACACACACACACAAAAAACCACACACACATACAGAACATATATGATATAATACATACATATATATATTATATATATATATATATATACATATAGATCTATATGCATGTATATATTATATGTTTAAATATAAAAAATACACCTTTGCATCAACACTATTAGGGGGAGAATATTATTACAAATCAGTTTCAATCTAGTCCAAGTACTCCCTTTTCATCATTTCTGGGAAATGGGGCCCGTTTTCTTGTCATCACTCCGTCCGAATCACTATCAGGGAAGTGTTGTATGGGTATGCAATCCACTTAAGCCATTAGTATATTGTTCATTACTACGTTCCATAATATAAATAAGGCTTTTTGGGTTCTTTTTGTATTATTCAGCCCCTAGCCACCTATTTGTTCGGTCGTAATAATCCAACTCGGCCCTGACGTTGTTACGGCCAGTAATGATGATTACTCGTAAGTAATTTTTCCTGGACCTTGACGGAATGTTTTTTTACCACACACATGTGCACACATATAATACCTGTATACATGTATATGATAAAATCTTATCTTTAACAGCAAAGAAAACGCAAGTCATAGTTACTGAGATAGGGTAATACATGCAGTGTGTTTTGCGAATAAATCCAAAATGCCTGGAGAAGGGCAGGTCCTCGCCCGTTAATAGAAGGTGTTCCAACTATGAACACTTCTGAAGAATTTTTCAAAGAGACGAAAATTCAAAAGTTATTTATGTTTGAGCTGTTTTCTTATTTCATGTGGCGTTTGGAAAGCTAACCCTGACTCTACTTCACATCATTAAATACTTTACTTTTTAAGGAAAAGAAACAGCAGTATCTCGATACGTATAACATAGAAAAATATTCAGAAATGTCTTGAAAGTCACGAAAACTCTAATGAAATAAACACAGAACTGTTTTCATTAATGATTTCAAACTGCTTTCATAAAAGTATACGTTTCCATCCCCCCCCCCCCCCCCCCCCCCCGAGAAATACTCTTTAAAAAAGTATTAGTGCGAAGAACTTTACAGCGCAAACGATGCTTTAGAGTAGTGATCATAGCTGAACTCTTAAGTGCTTTCCCACATCATGTATGCCGGGTCGGGCAAATTCAACTTGGGTATATTGTTATTACAAGATGGTTCCCTCTGTACAAAGGTGTCTTCAAGCATTTTAGTAGTCGTCGCTATCTGTGTTCTAAAACAATTGCTCTCCGAGTTACAAAAAGTTTTGTTACTCTAATATAAATTGGTTTAGATTAGTGCTGCTGTTACACTTTGGATACAGAGAATTTCTCTTCTTAAAAGCATTACCAAACTTGAATTGATATAAAAGTGTCATAAGCACTTTTGAGGACGTCTTTGAGGGCATCGCAAACAAAAAAGTGAACCACCCTGTAGTGCACACATATACGTTGTTTTTGGTTGTTTGGTATTTTTTAAGATGGTCAAAATTTTGAACATTTTGACATCGGTTCACAGTATGGCAAAGAGACAAATTTCACATGAAACCCAACATCAAAGTCTTAAATCATACGAAGAACATTGTGAGACGCGACAACGTATCAGAGGGTACATGTGGTCCGGGGGAGTAAAATCAAAGACACAACCAGGATTTTCCGAATCTCAAAATATCTCAAAATGAGACAGAAGTCATAATTATACCGACGCCTTAAAGATGAAAGGATCACTTGGGTAATTGGAGGGGGTTTAAAAAAAAGGAACTAAAAGATTTACAAAACAAGCTTTCTCGAAGGCGGGAGAAGTCCCCACATGATTATCAATTTAATGTTAAAGCCACAGTTGATACATTTTCGCTCTTTTAGGAGTCCGGCTGTTTGACTACGGCTGGTACAATCAAACGGAGATTTCGGTGTACAGGATATTAGTAGAAAGTCGGTTCACCGGTAGCTGATGCTATAGATAAATTATCTCCTCATTGGGGGGGGGGGGGGGGGGGGGGGGGATTGATTTCAAATATTTAGTATTGGAGATGAATAAGGTCCTACTTTAACTTAACACCATACGTTAAGGTGACAAACGCAGCAAGAGAACGTGAGAGGAAGTGACTAGAGAGATGCGAACGTGCGGTGGAGGTTGTCGGTAGCACAAAATTTGGAGAGCCTTGTTTGTTGACTCTTTAAGGACAAGACAGTAGTCTAAAGGTAATGCTGCTGCACTCTGTAAACCGTAATACACACATCAGTGGAACAAATCTGCATATTACAAAATAGGAAACTGACACATCTGTTCAAAAAACAATACAATTAAAATGCTTCTTTTTAGCGTTCCAAAACAGCGTGTCTTCAACCGTTGTCAAATGACCCAAACATAATGCTTTTGCCCAAAAAGAAAATATCTATAAAACGTTTACAGCCTTACCAAAATCTCTTATAACATAATAATATGTTAATGTTACGCTTGTAAGATAGTAGTGAAATGGCGTCGGTAACCTTGTTGTTATAAGGGCCTTGAAAGACGCACTTCAACTGTCGCGTAGAAACTTCTGCGCCGAAAGTGTCGCTTGCTTTTGTGTGGCAGCCACACGGGCGACATTTAACGCTAGTGCTCAGTTCAAAATGGACGATCGGAAAGTCAGGGTGGCTGTGGTCATGGGGACGAGAAGAATCTTTAAAAAAAGAAAGCAACAAAGAAGATTATGCGTTCATCCCCTTGTTTCTCACAGATTACTAAGACTGTCGTTTTTAACACCTCATATGAAGAGCTTCAAGAAGATGAGTCCAAATGTTTCAATTACTTGCAGCATTGTATTCTGGTCAGAGTGCTAGGCAAACATCTATCTAAAAAAAAAATGTTTTTATTTTCCTCACTTGTGTTGTTGCAAATGATGTGTCTGCCCTTTATTTCCAAAATCAAACGCTCTGTTTCCTGATAAGAAGACATGGTTGCACTGGGAATATATCTATTTTTGTGTTGAATGAGAAGCTTTCTTGTCGCATCTCCACTTTACATAGCGGTGAAAACAGTTTATAACAAAGAGTGAGCTTAAGAAGAAGTCATATTTTCACTGCACCGGCAGTGTACTTTCCCTAACTAAACGCTGGTGTGTCGTGCAGAATTTGGGCAACACACGTCTGCTACGCCAGGACTGAAAAAAAAACCCCGCGTGTCGCACGTGTGACCGCTCTCATTTTCTACAGAGTATCACCAGATTGCGCAGAAACTACAGCTGCGAATTTTACATATCGTCTGTCAAGGCGAATTTTACATCGTCTGTCAAGGCCCGCTATGACCGAGTCGGGCGATCGGCTCGATCGGCCGATCCCATCCGTAGTGGGGACCCCGTATAAGGCTACTGGACTCGTAATCATGGGATTGCGGGTTGGGGGGTTCGAACTTCAACTCGGTCCGACGTTTTGGCCTTAGGAAA
>NW_004797436.1:370222-378707 GCF_000002075.1 Aplysia californica
TGTGTGTGTGTGTGTGTGTGTGTTTGAGAAGGGTCTTTAATGTTATGCTTTGCTCCAAAAGTACAAACCTTGTGCTGAAGGTTTTTGTAAAGCTTTTTAGAATTCCCACTGTATCGGCAGTTAGGTTCAAGCCAAGTACCACTTCAGCAGGAAAAGTGGCGGTTTTTCTACTTTTGAACCGGGCCATGTTTCTAGAACGTCTGATCCCAGATCAGGCGGACGTATCATTAAAGAATTTTACCCAATCGAGGCATCAGTTCTAGTAAAATAGTACGCAAACTTTCCCTCTCTGAAACATTTGGCGGTTCTACTTCCAGCGATATCTGCCCGACCTCCGTCCGTTTTCAATTTTCTTCCCCTTTTGGAGACGTCTTGACCAAATACTCTTAGTGGGATCGTCAACAGATTGAGGGGTAGCCTGGCCAACAGAATAGCCTAATGTGGGCTGGTCGATGTTGACTCTTTCTTTCTGGAGAAAGACGATGAATATTCAGGGATATTTGAAGTCGGTCCCGTTCAACCACAGCTGGTTTAAAATAATACGCAGCCTATATCCTGCCCCGTCTATTTTAACCAACTGGGCCTTTCGTTTATTTTGTAATATTTCTATCTTTGTCTTTGTCCTAAATCCCCCTGTCCTCCCCGGTATCTTACTCTCCCCCTCCTACTCATCCTTCTACTCTCTCTCTCCCTCTCTCTCTCTCTCTTCCTCTCTCTCTCTCCCTCCCTCTGTCTTTATCTCTCTCTCTCTCGTTCATGTGTATCTTGATCTGCTTGTAATAATTTAGTATATTTATGTAGTTAATAGAATTATAATTATCGGTGGTAGAATGCAAATGGTGTCTCACTCTTATCCTTAAAAAAAATCAGTAAACAGAGAGAAAAGTAGAGTTAAGTCTATTTTAGTTGATGTGACTGAGGAACAGAAATTCAGGAACATCTTTGTCAGGTGCCAAATCATAAGCAGATTTTGGAAAAATGGTTTGCCACTTTTTCATAATCATCATTGCCTTTCTCACCCTGCATCAGGGTATAAGCAACGAACAGACACTCCCCACGTTTCTGTAAGCTGGGATAGCCCCTTGATGTTATTCCATATCTTCAGTTTTCTGTACACCAGTTTCTGTAATTCTTCCCCAGGTTCCACGCGGTCTTCCCCTTAATCTTTTACCCTGTAGATTCCAATCCAACCCTTTCTTTGTTTTACAGCTGCCTGACCTCCTGAGAGTATGTCCAATCCATCGCCATCGCCTTCTTCCTGCCTCGTCTCTGACTGGGATCTCTCTAGTCACAATTCTTTTAGTGAGCTCTAAAAACACTCAATGTGTTTTATTATTGTTCTTGTCTATCCTCGTCACCTGTCTGTTCAAATTCTCTGAGGGCTTGTTTTGGTCTATCACTGTCCCTCTTACTTTGTGTTTTTTCCAGTTTATGTAACACACAAACAAACAAACAAACAAACACACGTACACATTCCAATACAAATACTCATACACATACACACATACAAATAAACATGCACTTACATACACAAAGATACACACAAACACATACTCACACACATCCACACGCGCGCACACATACAATTCCTTCTTACCTGCTCTCTTCCTATACCATCAGGTGCATATGGCAAGGACAGTAGTCAACTCCAGTTGTTCTGTTCCTTGCTACCTTCTGCATCCTTAGCATACTTAATTACTTATATAAACCCAGTGAGATTGCCTGCCACTGATTGTGCTTCTGTAGCTTTCAGTTGGTCTACCTCTTGTTCTGTTTTTAGCTGGTCTCCAATACTATGTCTGAAAGGCCAATGTTGTCTCTGGCATTCTCAGAATAATAAAACATCTCAACATTCCCATTTTTTATTGTTGTGTTTATATCTTCAATCCCAGAGCTTTTTAACAAGTTAGCACTAATTCAATTTTAATTATCAAATCGTTCGTACGCATTTTACTTTGGAAACTTTTAATTTGCTCAGCCTAGAACGCATCTATTACCCAACTTTTCCCGACCTATTACATTTATTTTACTAACTCTCCTTAAAACTGGTTCATCTTTTAAACAACTATACGTACGTACGTAATGTTAAGACCTTAGGCATGCTGGTAAAAACATAGATTCATTTTTTAACTCAGCATAGGCCTACTAAACTTTTGCAAGCTGAGGGAACAAGGGAAACAACTCCGAGTATTACATAAAAAAAACCTTTTCGCTATTAGAGTACCCCGTGAACCTGCTCCTCTATTGATTTTTTTAGTCCGCCATTTTGTTTTTATGCGTTGATTGAATAGAGTTCTTTTATGCATTGTATTGTTGTTGTTTTTTTCGCTTGGTTTTCACAACAAAAGATGCAACCTGCAGTTCTTGCCCCCAATTAGTTGATTGAACGAAGTAATAGTGTTATTTCATTAGCGTAGGACGGTCTTTAAAGCCCGGGGTTCGTAATTCGTTTAAAACCATTCCACAGACAATGCAGTGTTATATTGCTCATTTACTTCATTCACACTACAAACACTTTTGTATATTATTCATTTCTCTCTCCCTCACTCTATCCCATATTCACCCACTTTTTCTCTCTCTCTCTGTCTCCGCCATCTCTCCCTTTCTCCCCCCCTCTCTCTCTCCTCTCTCTCTCTCTCTCCCTCTCTCTCCCCCTCTCTCTTTCTCTGTCTCTCTCTCTATCTGTCTCTTCTTCTTCCACTTTTCAGACCATACGATTCACATATTATTCGTTTACTTCTGATACCCTCATCCTCACCTCAGACCAATGATTAATTATATCCTCCCCCCTCCCCTCTCTCTCTTTTCATGCGTCCCTTCTGAAATCCTTCATCAAACACAAAGCTCATCCATTTAGCTGACTGAAGCATTATAATGATTTAAATACTGCTGACATTTAACCTGTGGTTAGGAGTAATTTACGTCTAGCTCCTGTAAGAATAGGAAAATGATTTATATTTGATCGCGAGCTCGCTGTTGGAGCAGTAGACGATTCCTTTGTGAACATAACATTGCAATCCATCTCTGTATATGTGGGCAGTTTTGGGAAAGCTAAACGGGAAACTTTTAGATTTGCTCCACCCCCGTTATCGCTTCCCCCCCCCCTCTCTCTCTCCCTCCCCCTCGCCACTCTCTCTCTCTCTCTCTCTGTCTGTCTGTCTGTCTGTCTGTCTGTCTGTCTCTCTCTCTCTCTCTCTCTCTCTCTCTCTCTCTCTCTCTCTCTCTCTGTGTGTGTGTGTGTGTGTGTGTGTGTGTGTGTGTGTGTGCGTGTGTGCATGTGTGTGTGTCTGTCTATCTCCTTCGCTCTTTCTCTTTATTTTATAATATACTGTCAAACCTTCTCGAATACCCATCTTCATAAGATAACCACCTTTACAAACGCCAACTTCCCACTTCCCCCCTTTCGTATCTTTTACATTACTACAACACCGTGTAAGACAACCGCCTGTCTGAAACGACCATTTTTCATCCTTTAACTAGAGCTTGCTTTTGAGCAGAGATATTATGCGCTATGAAAATGTTTTTCATTATTATTATTATAATAATAACTATTATTATTATTAATATTATTATTATTATTATTATTATCATTATTATTATTATTATTATTAATATTATTATTATTATTATTATTATTATTATTATTATTATTATTATTATATTATTATTATTATTATTATTATTATTAATATGATGATTATTATTATTATTTTTATACGTATATATTTTGTACATTATATATATATATATATATATATATATATATATATATATATATCATATATATGAAGAGCTGAGATGCAAAAAATGCTTAATTCATTTTAGCACTTTGAGAAGATCAGCTTTTTAAAATGCTGTTATACGCACGAACATGTGTAAAAAGAAGATTTGTTGTTGGCTTTTATGAAGAACGAGTCAGTCTTGAGTTTTGGACGAAAACGCCCTGTTCATCTTATAGTCGGTAACACTGTGCATTTATAAGAAAAAAATCTCGATTTCGAGCATCTTCATCTTCTTTTTTTCTTCTCTTATTTGCGAATGTTGTATTACTATGCTTTTTGGTTCTGATTAAGTTCTAATTTTCTCACTGAGCAAACCAAACACCCAATCTTAATTATAAACAAACCGTTTCATACATTTATCCGCTAAATCTAGCAAGAATCTCTTCAAGTATTTATCATGTTGGATGGCAAACAGCTGACGACAGGCAGGCAACAGTGGTCAAGAAAAATGTATTAAATTTCTTCTACAACTTGAAAGAACGAAACCGTTTTCCTCGAAGCCAATGGCCATCAGATGAAGGAATGATATAAAGACCAAGCAAATTCGATTATTTTTCTTTATTTTGATTAATTCAAATGCATCAATATTTTTCAAGTGTTTATCTAAATGAAACAGCTTAGGCGCAATTACTGGGACATAATTATTTTGCCTTTCTGAGACATGTGGCTAGAATCAGCACTGATGAGCACTTTATTTCATTTCCTGCTCTCCATTAGGTAGTTGTAGAAAACTTAATTTGATCCTAGGCTGTAAGATTGTGTCTGTCAAAAGTCGCCTCTAAATACATGCAGTGCAAAGTCATAATAACTGGCTTCTGGTTTAAAACGTAAATATTAAAATTAAAAGAAAATGAAAGAATAATCAGAAAGGAAAGAAAAACGCAGGCACTTGCAGGATTAGTCAATATCAAGACATTAATTCAAATTAATGTAGGCCCTATTTTTTATATAAATTATAATTATTACAGACAGAATTTTAAAAAACCCAGCAAGTTAAAAACTAATTTTTAAAAACCCACCCAAACTAACAAACACCCTCCTCTATTACGTACAGTATTTTAGACGTAGCCCTTGATCAGGCGCTACTGAGATAGTTTTAGTCTATTTCTTTTAAAAAAGAACATCTTTAAGAACAATCTTTGCTTCTACCCCTTGAATGTAATATATTTCACTTCCTGGCAAACAATAAACAATACAGGTTCGGTCGGTCGCTACAAGAGTTTCTCGATAACTAGAATATAGGGTTGACCCACTTTGTAATGTTCAAGCTTTGCTTTAACTAAGTTATACTAATCCTACCATGAAGATGATACTAGCAGTTTTCATCGAAAGCTCACACTTATGATGAAAGGTACACATCCCAATAACTTGACGAATCTCTGGTAAATAAATCATTTTATGTGTTCAGTCAAGACTAATCTGAACTTTGACCAGAAATGCTTCTAAAACCTTAGCAAAAATCCTGAACAACTTGCCGACCGTTTGGTAAGCTCGTGATTAAACCAGATACAGTCTGTCCTAATCTCGCAATATAGTTTACCCTGTTCCAAATCGCTCACTAGAAAGAAATAATTATATTCGTGCCGAAATGCCTCCTTTGTGCGGAAAAAAATTTATGTATGACGGACAAGATCTTGGTGTCACTTCCGCCCCCAATTTTGTCAGTTTACCGAGTACTCTCCCTTCCTTTCCCACTCTCTCTTCAAGCTCAAAGGTGCACAAGATAAAACACCATGAATGTTTTGCTCTGCCATAATTTTGCTTCATTTTCAGGAGTGCGTGTTTCATGTTTTACAGTCTGTGCGAGTCTAGGCTTTTCTGTTTTCCATTTCCACTTCCGGTGTAATAGTGCTTCAAAAGCTCACAATTTCCCGCTTCTAATTGGGTGTTTAAGAACAGCTGGTAAACAAAATTTTTTTCAAACATAATGGACGGCTACTTTTGTCATTTGATCCTCTTTTGTCTGGCTGTTTTGGGATATCATTATTTTTCAACTAACAAATAAGTAACCAAATAAATACGACAATAAAGAAGCCAGAAAATCAATTTTGAAATAAACATAAGGGAACAAGGGACAAAGTGAGAGGAAAAAGTTTGTTTGTTTATTTGTTTGAGTAATGCGAAGCACATCAACACAATAATGGTCATTTAGTGCTAGAAAAAGTCAAGACAGACAGACAAAAGCAACAGAGGGAAAGTAAAAAAGAAGAACCTACCGGTGGTGCCCTCAAACCTCTCGCAGGAAAAAGTTTGTAAAATTGTAAATGAGTAAAGTCCTCGACGATCACTCAACGTGAAGCTTACCAGGGGATTGAGATGAAAACTGAACTGTTATGTTTTCAAGTGAATAGGTTGGTTCACTCCTCGTCATACATATCTTAACGTCCACCCAAAGACAGAAAACTAGCCAGTAATAAAGATATCATCAATATTCACCTCCGGAATTTCGGTGCCCTTTTATCATCTATGTTCTGGCTGAAGTCGATATTTTGATATATAAAAGATGAAAGAAATAACACAAACTATTTGCGGCTCTTGCACTTAGAGAACCAGCTGAGAACGTCTTAGCACTACTACTTCAAAGTAAGAGACTTCTCTAATCTAATGTAAAGCTTTCAGATAAATTAATCAAAACGCTTTTTGCGAGAATCTGCGTGGTAATATCATCTACTTTACTTTTACTTTTTCATCCTCTGTTGCCGTTAAGCGTCGAGGGGAGATGCAGTTTTCTATGGTAGGCCAGCTCCGCAGCTCTTTCAGTTGTGATGTTATGTTTTCTTAGGGTTTCCTTGACACCCTCGATCCACTTTTTGCGTGGCCTTCCTCTTCCTTTATAGCCTGAGTGCTTGGTGTTGTAGGCTCTCGAGGCTGGCTGGTCAGGTGACATGCGTAACAGCGTGGCCAAACCATTTTATCCTCTGTCTTTTATGTAAAGCAGGCAGGACTCAGGGCCGATGGCTGCTCTTACTTTTTCATTTCTCTGCCTGTCTCGTCTTGTGATGTTAATTTTGTTTCGGAGACATTTCATATCGCATACAATGATTTTGCTTTCATGGGTTTTGCTTAAGATCCAAATCTGGCACTGATAACAATATGCCTATTGAGGTGATACGCTGTCTCTTTGTGCCCATGGAGATATTTGGATGAGATAGGCGGGGTGCGAGCTGGTAGGTGACAGCGTTGGCTTTTTAAATTCGCATTTCTATTTCTCTGTCTATGGACCTGTTTTCAGAAAAAGTGCTGCCAAGATATTTAAACTCCTTCACCCGTTTCAGTTGTTTGCTATTGACATGGATGTTCAGGGGACTATGGTTTCGGCTTACTTTCATAACTTCTGTTTTTGATGTGCTTATTTTCATGTTGAATTCGGTAGTATGATTTTGGAGGCTTTGTTGGTCATGATGAATAAGACATTGGTCGTCTGCGAACAGAAATTCATTTAGACTTTCTGGGCTTTGGTTTGCTTCTTGCGTTATTGTATCCATATATATAATAAACAGTACTCCAGATCCTACTTTGAACCTGTCTGTATTGCCTTCATTCGTTCTTACTGAGCTTCTGCTGTTGGTATATGGAGCTCTGACATTATCTAACATTTGTCCTCTGACGCCATACTTTTCGAGTGTCTTTCAGAGTTTTGAATGGCTTACTCTGTCAAAAGCCTTCCCCTGGTCTATAAAGACGATGTTGGATTATTTGTTGTGTTCGATTGTTTTCTCGCATATCTGTCGTAATGCGAATACGGCATACGTGCATCCTCTTCCCTTTCGGAGATTTCTCTATACAATAGGTCTTATGCGCTCCTCTGATATCTTTGCATTCTATTTTTCCTGAGTGGCTTACCAATGAGATGCCTCTATATGTTGTGCAGTTGCGTTTGTTGCCCCTTTTTTCCATATGGTACCGCTATGGCTTTCTGCCAGTCTTCTGGGCATTTTCTTTGTTCCCAGGCTCTGTTGAAAATTCGCCTCAGCCACAGTATACCGGAGTTTCCACAAGCTCTTATGGTTTCCGCTGTGATGTCATCTGGTCCTGGGGCTTTGTTCTTGGGGCTGTTCTTGAGTGCCTTTTCTATTTTACTGGGAAATATTGATGGTTCTGTTTGATCTCTATATGATGGTTAGTAATATCATCAAGGATCTGAAATAAGAACCTAAGCGAACGGAAAAACCAGCAGCAGGGCTATGGGGTGCGCGTAAGCCTGAGGGTTCCTGTACAGGTTAGTGCAAGACCAACAAAAAGTTGGAGTTAACTTATTAAGGACATAACGTGCACAATGTGTTGGACTTGACCAAACTGATGCCATTTTGGAGCACATTTTTGAAACACTCTTTTGCATAATTTATAGTATGCGAGTTGTATTTTCGCCTTTTGAAGTTTAAGATAAGGAAAATCAAATCGTAAAAAAAATGTGTGAATAGTGGTCTTGGTACTATTATGATTCTTCTTTGTAAGAACAGAACGTCTTTGAGTTTAAGCGGAGTTGAAAGATCAGAATAATACGTCCTCAAAGAGCTGAGGATCGACGTAGTTGGAGGGATTAGCGGTGGGGGCCATATGTGTGTTTGTGGGTATATGTGCGCGAGTGTGTGTGTGTGTGTGTGTGTGTGTGTGTGTGTACGTGTGTGTGTGTGTGTCTGTGTCTGTGTGTCAGTGTGTCTGTGTTTGGGTGTGCGTGCATTTCTCTCTCTCTCTTTCTCTCT
>NW_004797436.1:378923-380175 GCF_000002075.1 Aplysia californica
TAGTCTTCCATTCACTATTGTCTTGATGTAGCTTATAGCAATGACACCTAATGAAACAATCTTAAGTCAATGGGAAGGCATTTAGGAGGGTCAACAAATCAGCTATTATTATCGTTGCGGTCTCCAGCAAACATCATCCAGTGGGTGGTTGGCGGGTGCTCTGGTGTGGTTTGCTTCTTCATTCCTATCAAACATCTATCGTTCTTATCTCCCATTCTTCTTTTTTTATGTTTTTTACTCTCTTGTAACACCTCTGAACTCCTGGCGCTCATATGGCCTTATTCAGTTGCGAGCGCCGTAAAACAGCAACAACAACAACAACAACAAAAACATCGTCCATCTCGTCATATGTATCACATACAGTAGCAGCAGTGCTTGTCAACCTCTTCATAGCCAGCCACCGCTTTAGCTAACTTTAACCCTATCCTTATCCGTACGTCCTGGGGTCATTTTGTACCCCCGGGGTTGTATTCTTCACATTTTCGAACACTACTGGTACGAAGATCTCTTTGAAACTTTCAGCATTTCTCAAACAATCATTTTGACAGACTGCTATGCAAAGCGTACGGATCGGATTAACGAGTAAATTTCCTCTTTGGAAAGTGAGTTCCCCACTTCGTATCGATGCGATAGTAAAACACGAAGTATGGTAGCATGGTTGGGAAATTGTTCTGTGTTGGTGTAATATTGTGTATTTGTGACAGAAGGAGACAGAACGATATGCATATGTGTATGTATTTGTGTTTGTATGGAATTTATAATCATGTGTTTATGTATAATATGTGTTTGTTTGCCATTGTAAACCATATTGCCCTACTGGAATCAATAAAATGTAATTTATTTTTAAATTATATTTTTTTAAAAACATCTTCGTACTGTCCGTATCCACATGTTTCCACTGGGGGCTTTAGATACCTTTGACACTCACCGCCCACCAAAATCGCACGATCACCCACTGGTGGGCGATAGCGCCTAGGTTAGAAAGCACTGGGCAAGGCATCTTAGACCATACTACTCTTCATATAGAGGCGGGATGCCTTGACCTTATCAGGAAGAACCAACCCTTTACTTATCGGCGTACAACATCTTTATAAATTTCTCAGGAACCGAACAAAATAGCCAGCGTGTTAGCGCGGGGAGCTTAGCAGAGCCTGTTCAGATGTGTTCATGTAATTTGTGTTTCATCATTACACAACATGCATCTCTCTCTCTCTCTCTCTCTCTCTCTCTCTCTCTCTCTCTCTCTCTCTCT
>NW_004797436.1:381283-383349 GCF_000002075.1 Aplysia californica
TGGGAGGAACAGCCAACCTTATAGATGATCGAAATGTGTCGATGGAGGCGTAAAACATCTGTAATTATTTTATTCTCTCTTTCTCTCATCCTCTTTCTTTCTCTCTCTCCCTCTCTCTCTCACACACACCCCCTCCCTCTCTCTCTCCCCTCCATCTCTCTCACTTTTTTCTCTCTTTCTCTCTCTGCCAGCCTTCGTTCCTAGCATCTTTTCCCTCCCCTCTCCCCTCCCTGGCATATGTAGGAACAAAGTAAGACAGACAGACAGACAGACAGACAGACAGACAGACAGACAGACAGACAGACAGAAGGAAACAACAACATGAAAGAAAACTTGAACGTTGTTGTTTAAAGAGTTAATTTAGTGTCTCATGTGGAATAATTAAGATAAGACCGGATGCTGTCGCGCACAGAAGACACGAGTTCCATTCTCATTGGGGCTTTTTCTTTTGCATCGAATATATATGTATGATTGCAAGAATGTTGTATCCCTCCCATCCTGAGCAAGCCAACCTTATAGATGATGGAAATAATGTCGATGGAGGCGTAAAACATCTGTAATTATATTATTCTCTCTCTCTCTCTCTCTTTCTTAATCCCCGCTCTCTCTCCCCTCCCGTATCTCTCTCTTTTTTTCCTCTTTTTCTTTCTCTGTTACTTTTCATCCCAAAGCATCTTTTCCGAGCCCTTCTCCCTCCCTGGAACATGTATGAGCCTTGAGGTCTTGCCCGGCGCTGTAAGGAAAATGCCCCGCTTATTATTCTGGAATGACATGGCGATGGTTCTAGAAGTTTCGTTGAGATGGTCATTTTCTAGGACATGCAAGGCCAGGGCAGACACGCAAACTTCTCATTCACCCTCGCATGCTGTTTTGTCGGACAAAAATTATCTCTTTTACAACCAATCACGTTGTCGTCTCCTCTTTCTGCCCCACCTCCCCTCCCATTAAACAAACAAACAAACAAACAAACAAACAACCCCCCACCCCACCCCACCCCAAAAAAGGAACAGCAACCTGAAAACAATCCATAATATTTTCAGTTGGAAGGAGAATTTTGAATGTTGCCCGAAAGACGGTCGTAGCCTACTCTTATCGATTTTGGACCACAGAGGGATCTTTAAGGTGCTCAACATTCATGCGGGATCTCCGATATATTTTGCACTTATCCAAGAAACCTATAATATTTGCAACACTTCTTCAAAAACCAAAACAGTATGAGACAACGCGAGTACGATTCCCGAGTGGCGAGAATTCTTTTCGGGTACCTCCGTCTTTCAGTTAGGAGGTCTTATCCCTTTCAGCCCGGATTAATACCGTTAGGCAGGGCTAACGCAGCTTACTTTCTAAATGATCTAAATAATATCGATAAAGACGTAACATTTCTGCTATTTCAGCTTTATTTGGTTTAAATACTCACCCAAGCGCCCATACCTCGTCCACAGCGGTAAGCTAAGAGGAAATAACTCTCACCTTCTCATCTCGTCGTTTCCGAGAGGCTGCGAGTCGTCTGTATGTGCATAAAATACAAAAATTATTGTGTCTTCTAATTCCACCCGTGAAGGACACATTTGACAGGAATCCTGATTTTGTTCAACGACACTTCCCTAGCTTTGGTTTTTCTCCCTAGACGTTTTTATTTCACCGATGCCTCACTGAAGAGGCTATAACATTATATAAATATTGCCTTGAAATGAGGGATTTTCTTCTCTTGTAATTTTAAAATATTTTTTCCCCATATAAACATGTAGGGAAGCCTTGAAAAATAATAGTGGCATTATGAAGACAAATCGACCTGTCACTTAGGTATGGTCCACTTAATTCATTTAGTTCTTTAGCAAATGAAAATATAGAACTAGGTATACATTTTTCTGATTTTGTATCAAAGAGGTTATGCTAGCATTTTGAAGAGAATGCTGATTTATGATTCATTTTAAACAATTGTGCTTAGAATCAAAGAAAGAGAAAGCTGGAAGAAGAGACACACGTTTGCATGCAAACACACTTACATACATACACACACAAACACACACACACACACACACACACACACACACACACACACACAC
>NW_004797436.1:387726-389086 GCF_000002075.1 Aplysia californica
CTCTCTCTCTCTCTCTCTCTCTCTCTCTCTCTCTCTCTCTCTCTCTCTCTCACACACACACACACAAAGACGGACATCCCCCCTCCTCACCCCTTTCATGCCAGTTGTGAATTGAGGAAAATTGATCTGTTATTGAGCCCACGCTACAGCAAGCCGTATCCTGAGCAAGACAAAAGAGCTCACCCCCTTTTTATCTGCCGCGCTTTTACCCGTTTTAACAAACAAACTGGTGGGTGCTCTGAAATGTTTGTCCGAGCAAGTGACATGTTGTTAAGCAGGATAGCCATCGGGTCATCGCTAGGCTGTATTCTCCTGCTTTTATCTCCAAGTGCATGTAGCTAAAAATCGCCTTTTTCCCGATGGTAATTAATGCGTTGTGCACGATGAAGACTTGGAATTCCCTTTCGATATTTGCAACATTCAAGGATCATTAAGTGCTTTTGAGAGCAATGCTAAATGGATCTTTTTGAGAAGAATCCCCGGTTGATGTTTCATTATCTCTTACATTATTGCTAGAAACATGGAGAGGATGGCAGACATTCGGAGGCATTCACAGAAATGTGTTAGTAATGTTCACATCACTCCTAAACAGAAAAGAAACAGAACACAAAGAAGACCAGCGTCTGTGGTGTGAAAATGAGGCGCTTTGCTGTTCCACTCAGAAAACCTGAGTTCGATTCCCGTGTGGGGGGCTTTTTTTCATTAAGTATCTTTGTCTATAAGCAGAGATGTTGCATTTCATTCAGTCCAATTTGGCCCTAACAGGCAGGGGTCGAAGTCCACCTCCTAAATGATCTAAATTGTGTCGAGGGGTGGGACGGGGTGGGAGGGGTTGGGGGTAAAAACACCTCAATAAAACAGAAAACTACTTAATTAAAGTAAGGTTGAGAGTTATCTCTTTTCCTTTGAACCGAGGACATTTTTCTATTTTCGCTTCATATGAACTGTATCTAGAAATGCTGTACGTCATTGAAAACTGTTGTGAGTGGAATAGCGGTTAGGCTCTTTGTCGTTAGACGTAGATTACGAGAGTTCGATTCCTGAGCAGGGAGGTTTATCAGGAACATCATCGTCTGGTTTTTTCTTCTTTTTTGTTTTTGGTAAGTGTTTTACGGTGCTCGCAACTGTATAACATCACATGTGCGCGCGGGACACACCTAATCTTATCAGTTGGTAGGAAATTTTGAATTTTGCCGGGGTGGCAGCCGAAGCCCACTCTTATCGATTTTGGACCACCAAGGGATCTTTAACGTGCGCAACTTGCACCTGGAACCTCCGAGATTATCCGCCCTGGTCCGAGAAGGCTAGGTGTAGATCTTTCCTACCAGAAGATCAAGGGTGTGGCTGAAAGACAGCAGTA
>NW_004797436.1:389926-390915 GCF_000002075.1 Aplysia californica
GGTAATACCTGTACAAATTTAAAACGGTGAGTTCCTGTTCTTGCGTCTTATACTCTCCAAGCATGTTTCCATTTCTGTTTTAGAACTAGAAAAGACAAAATTGTTTGAATTAACTCCCATTTTTCTGAGAGACGTCTTGTCAGTGTTATTCTATTTAAGAGAAAATTTATCATGCCTATCATCTTTGCTCAAACATACAAATAAAAACACAAACTAAAATAACAAAGCCTTCAAATGGAATGCAAAATACAATTTCTCCTTAGGATTGTATATTTTCAATATTCAATGACATTGTGTGCTTTTCAGGTTTCGATAATGATCAATCGTTGTATTTTACAGACATTTCCTGGGGCAAAAAACTCACAGCGCTCTCCCAAACATGCCATTTTTGTTCTCAGCTGGAGTTTTGATCTGTGTGGAAAGTTTTGCATGTTTAACATTGCTTGCTTTTTCTCACGGCGCTCCACATATAGGCCGTAATCCCAAGTGCAACATCTGCACTCTGAACTCGGCTCAGCAGGATGGTAGCAGAAAAGACAAATGCTATAACCAAGTCGAACATCCTCCCTACGAAAAAACAACAGTAGCAACAAAAATAACACCCTCCCCCCAAAAACCCAAACAAACAAACAACAACAATCAAACAAACAACAAAAACAAACAAACCCAAAAACAAGACAAGGGAAAAAAAGTGAGTCGTACATCCCCAGTGCAACATTTGCACACGGACCAGCAGGATTATAGCATGAAAAGACAAATGCTATAACCCAATCGAAAAAAGCCCCAAAACAACAACAGCAAAAAAATGAACAACCCCCCCCCCCCCCCCCCCCGACCTAAAAACCCCCCAATGAAGGCAAACGAACCCAAAAGCAAGGCAAATGAAAAAAAACAACAGTTATGCATCCCCAGTGCAACATCTGCATACGGCAGAACAAGTTTGTAGCATTTAAAGACACATGATATAACTCAATAAAAAAAATAACAAA
>NW_004797436.1:392271-393611 GCF_000002075.1 Aplysia californica
ATATATACTCTTCAAAACTTCAAAAGCAAGACAAATAAAAAAGCTTTGAGATAATACCAATAACTCCATAATATGTCATAGAACTGACGGGCGCCTGATTTCACCGTGTCGTGACTCAATACCTGTCACTGTGATACACGATGTTAATCTTTATTTGTCTCAATCCAGTGTGGACCTATTGCTTCAAGGAACATGTAATAATGATACATAGCATTTGTACAGCGCAAATTCCCGTTCAACATCAAGCTCTATACGCTTTACACTCTATAATACACATTCATATATTGTTACAGTGCTTAAGTGGCTACAGTGCGAGATGTTTCGTTAGATATTGTTTGTTAAAGCTCTACAGTTGCAAAGGTATGAAGGGTTTTACAAATGTCATTTGTTAACGTTTTACAGTTGCTAATGTACGACATGTCCGTGTTTAATGTTGTTTGTTAAAGCTCCTCAGAGGTGGGAGTACGTGGTGCCTGTTAAAAATATTTCGTGGCAGCATACAATATACTGCTCTCTTTTTTCCTGGTGCTATCGGATCAAACAAACCAGATCAACCGAGCAAATGTGCACTAAACTTAATCTCGATTTTTCAAGACATGAAGTCAATGCCAAAGGAGCCAAAGTAAGTGGACGTCACAACAATTTACTTGGACAAATAAGAGAACCCTTTGACTAATTCACATAGTGGGAGTGAAGAAATGACAATCCCTTGACTTAAAACCAGCTGCAGGACTCTAACTCTTGTTATTAGCGGCCACTGATGGCCAAATGCTATTTCCGATTCTCTCAACGGGCTCTGTATCTATACAGAGTGGGCTAACCCCAACAGTCTAAAAGCCAGATCAATACGCGCGTGCCAAAAGACCACTAACCGGAACTACTTTCGCGAAGAAATGCGAAACGGATAGAAAGATGCTGAATTCTTGGTCTGAGTTAATTACAAAGCATGTACCACTTGAGAGACAAGTGAAATATGGGCTTTAGGGCACGGGTCCCTCTCCAGAGCTTGAGAAAACTAGCTTTTCCTGGCAACGACCACGACTCTTCCCAATATAATTTCCTGGTGAGAACGTGGTGAAGCAGGACAAGCCTGCAATTCCCGGGAGAACAGGAGAAAAGGAATTGGCCAAAAGTTTCGCACTGTTCTCGTGGCTCGTGGTTTTTGACGGACCAAACGTGACAAGATGGGGTGGGGAGGATGGGGAAGGGTACAGTGAAGGGTAGGATGGGATTAAGATAAAGGAGGTGGGGGGGCTGCAGTGAATTGTATGATGGGATTAAGACGATAGGGAGGGGGTGGGGAGGATAGTGAAGAGGGCAGTGAAGGGTGGGATGGGATT
>NW_004797436.1:393970-395505 GCF_000002075.1 Aplysia californica
GGGGGCGATGTACGTGGAAAGACTGACGTCATTTTGGCTGGAGCACAACGTTGTATGACCTAATCTGTGAATAGCACAGTAGTGCGATAATTCCTGTTTAATGGATAATAACTTGCATAATAAGAACATTACGAAGAGCAACTGCAGTTCTCAGGACACTTGGATCGACATAAAGGCCTTGAACACTCTTGCTCCCACAAATAAAAAAAGATAAAAGACAAAAGCCGAGCTGCACCAAGTATAATTAACTTTCCTTTAAAAATGTAGATTTTTCACGCCTCGTTCGACACAATTTAGATGATTTAAAACTGTGATTCGATCTTGTCTATCAGGGCCAACCAAAGCTGAGATCCTAGCAGAAATATGGAGATGCTCGATATCATATCTCCTTAAACTTTCTTAGAGCAGTTACACAGACAGGTAACGGATAAAGCTCAAGATAAAATAGTGACAGATAACGGATAATGCTCAGGATTAAATATTATCATTTAGAGAATATCCCAGCCCAGAAAGAAATGGAGAACTACGAATGTCGAATGTCTGTGTCCAAACAGGCAATTGGAGACATCAAGCCTAGATTTGTTATCAAACACTTTGATTTCATACATCTTTTCAAAAGCGCAAGCTTTGTATCCTATTCTAATGAATCATGGGAATAACCTACGTGTTAGGTGCTGTTGTGGTAAGTTCTGGTAGTTGGTGTTATTGCGCCTGTTGTTGTTGTTTTGTTCTTCTTCTTCTTGTTTCAATTGTTGTTGCTGTTGTTTACACTGTTGTTGTTGTTACTGTCGTTGTCGTCTTCGTCGTCATTACTTCAACCCTGCCTGCTAGTGACAAAGATAAAACGGTCGAGTTACTTGCTTTCGGCAGCAAGACGAAGGTACTGGAAATAAGTGACCTCTCCGCCCCCCCCCCACCCCCCTTTCCATTCTCACCCCCTTCTATCTCTATCTCCCCCCTTCCGTCCCTATCCTCCTCTCAACCCTATCTCCACCCCATCCCCCTGAACCCGTCGGGACGTGGACTCATGTCTACTACATGTAATCGAAGAGACTTACAGATATACATAATGTGTAACATACGCCAGTGAGAGGATCGGTATAAAGTGTATCCTGTGTGACACTACATTTGAACTAAGGCACTTACATTAGTCAGCATAGTCTTTATCTCTTTCTAAAAACGTACTGACCTTCCTCGTGTCTCATAAATAGCCGATACAAAAGCTGGAAATGAAGTCACTTGGAACTTCGTTTACTGCCTCAAAAGTTGTACACCGACCATCTCCGTGACGCGGTGGACAACTAACCCATTTCTGCAGAGGTACTCTTTGTGGATTTGATCCAATTCCCTCCGTAAGCGCGCTCCTTGTTCGCGGATTAGCTGTGCCATTAGGGCGCTTCATCCCTGGAAACCTATTAGGCTAGCCAAGTGATTGGCTTCCGGGGGTTCCGTCCAGGACATTTAGGACACCAGATTTTGCCATAAGTACACACAGTACATTTCAGTGGGAGGGGTGCGTGTGCGTGTGTGTGTGT
>NW_004797436.1:397147-398515 GCF_000002075.1 Aplysia californica
GAGAGAGAGAGCTAGAGAGGGTTAATCTTCTAATACATAATATTTTACCCTCATTGGACCATGACTCGTCTGGAATCCCAAAACCAAGGGGGAAATGCCATGTTCTGGTCCAATGCTAACAAGCCGGTCAAGACGTTATAACTGGAGATACGGAAACGATCAGCTCCATGACAATATTAAAATCCACCTAGTTCTGAATACTAATTGACTTTAACAATATATTTAAGAAAAACGAAATAAATGAAAGCACACTTGGTTTCGATAGTGCACATCCCAAAGACTTCAAAGCTGACTGGACCCAGTGACTTAAATATGGAATGTTTGCACATGATAAGAGATATGTGCACAACCTATACCCTTTCATTCAACAAATGAGTGTTTTATGTGATGTGATGTGGGCCAATATTCTTAAACATTGAATAAACTAACTTACTTGCTTTGAATCCATAAAACCATTACTTCCCAAAAAGCCAATCCATCATAAAAATCATGACCCCCCCCCTCCCAACGAATACCCTGCTTATCACCAATAACGTCGAGAATGGCTCACTCTTTGAGCTGTACCTAGTTGACCAAAGGTTATGCCATCGTCTGTGGTGTAGCGGGTAGGCGCTTCTCTGTCGCACGCAGGAGAGCCGAGTTCGACCCAAGAGTGGGGAGAAAATATTTATCGAGTATCTCAGTCTTTCTGCTTAGATGTTGTACACCTCTCAACTTGGGTTTGCCCCGAGAGACAGGGTTGGAAGCAAGCAGAAAAACTTTGTCGGTAGAGGTGCAAAAGCGCCCGCTTAAAACAAAAAAAATCCCAAAACCAAACCAAATGTGGTAGTTTATTAGGCTTTGTACGAAAACCTGTTTTAAAAACCCCAGGAGTTAAATACCCACGAATGCTAAACGAAGCAAAAACACTGGACATGTTTGTTGTTTTTACATGTTTCACTACCCACGTGAGACAAACAAAAATGACTTCCAAAACAACCCCCCCCCCCGCCCCCTCCCAGGCTGTGGGACTGTCAGCTGAAATTAATATTTCTTTTATTTGGGCAGGTGTGCATTTTTTCACACTAATTGTTCTTTGTGCATGGATTTATGGGAAGCGTCTGGTGCTAAATGCACACGGGAGCCCATTTTAAAAAGCTGTAATATCAGAGAGAAGCGACATCCCAGCAGACAGACGGAGTTACTCGATAGAACGTGATATCCCCAATCAGGAATCGAACTTGTGTCAAGTCTTTTACGAGCTGTTGTGAAGTTCCAAACTTCTGCACCACCCATTCCCGTCCGATTGGAATCAGAGGAACACGTACAGAGAATAAGGCAACAAACGCATAAGGCAAGATTCTATGTCGAGGGTATTTGGGAGTGTGT
>NW_004797436.1:405297-413019 GCF_000002075.1 Aplysia californica
ACTACTACTACTACTACTACTACTACTACTACTACTACTACTACTACAACTAATAATAGTAATAATACGATTTCCACAGTTGTAATGACGTTGAATGCTATGGTTTCCTGTCACATAAACACTGTAAACAACTCATTACGTTTTAAGTATACGTTATACCATGTAAATATCTGTTCAGTTTTCGCTTTGGGAGGTCTGTTTATCCAATTAGTTTGGCAATAGTTTAACTTGATGGGAAGAGCGTAGTTTTCAGTGGTGCTTTGTTTCACTTTATGGCCGGCTGTGTGTTTACAAATTGTGAAGCTGATTTTCAAAACCGTCTGTAATTTATTATTTTAACTGATGATTACAATTTTCTTAAAATAAAAATTGACATGCTTATTCAAATTTTAATGACAAAGAAATTACATAACAAGGAATTTCCTTTGCAATTTCTAATTTTGCTAGTCTGGGGAGTTTCAATGTTGGCATGTTTTTTACGCTATTTGTTTTCCCCTCGATTTACGTTATATCTTTTAAATTACAATTTGATAGACATTTCGGCCCAACATTTTACATAATTTGATTCAGCATTTATTTCCTTTTCAAATGAGACCCAAAACATTGTTAAAGCTTTATTTGTCGAGACATTATAGCTAAATAAAAATGTAAGTGACTCTATGCTTCTTTTTGATTAACCAAAATTTAATTCCATCCAAACATGGTTACAAATTGCTGTTTGTTAGATAACTAGTGCAGCGTGTTAGATACGAGACGGGTAAGTCTGGGAGACATGTCAAAGCGCCGGCAAATTTCTATGTCAGAATTCAATGTTCATGGAATTGAGAGGTTTGTTCAATGAAAACACGCAGCTAAAAATTTGAGAGATTGTTACGGATCTGCGCGTTCTGAAAGACGTCATTCAAAATTATCATAATTCCTTGAATTACTGAAAAATGCCCCCAATTTCCCGTAGTTTATTTTCCTGCGTATTCTATTCTCCCCCCTCCCCCCATCTCTCTCTCTCTCTCTCTCTGTCTCTGTCTCTCTCTCTCTCTCTCTCTCTTTCTCACTCACTCACTCACTCACCCTCTCACTCTCCCTTCCTTTCCACTTTTTAAATTGGTGTTTGTTTTCCAATAGCTATTTTCTAGCTTGTGGTAATGAACAATTCTGAAGTCACAATATGACGATGATCGTTCATCTTTTGACAAATGGTACAATGCCCAAACTATTATGTCCCTTTTTGAGTTACGATAACAGCTTTCAAACTCATTTCGACTGCTCGGTGTAAGACTCCGTCCTACGTCACTTCAAGAAATGGCGTATGGCGGAGTCTTACATTAAGCAGTCGATTTGCTCGTTTTGAAATCTTTGTACTTTATAAGAATGTTGTAATTGGCATATTATGTTTTCCTCCCCTATCTGCACAATATAGATCGCTCAGGGGGCTGGCTGTCGGAGAGGGATACAGCACGCAAAGAGACAGAGATACTCGATATGAAATGCCTCCCCATTTGAGAATCAAATTTATGTATTTTACTTATTACCGCGAAGAGCCTAACCGTTTCACCACAGACTTCAGACAATGCATCTACAATAAATCTAGAAATATTTGTAACATATACACAATATAATCTACAAATCAGCCTCTGACATTTTAAAAGTTTATTGACCTATACAAGCCAAATATAATGCGGCCTACAAAGAACAGAGCAATATTTCTTGTAAAACAAAGCCCTTTATGGCCCAGCAACATTAATAACTCTCTCTCTCTCTCTCTCTCTCTCTCTCTCTCTCTCTCTCTCTCTCTCTCTCTCTCTCTCTCTCTCTCTCTCTCCGTCTTTTTTCTTTCTTTCTTTCTTTCTTTCTTTCTTTCTTTCTTTCTTTCTTTCTTTCTCTCTCTCTCTCTCTCTCTCTCTCTCTCTCTCTCTCTCTCTCTCTCTCTCTTTCTCTCTCTACCTTCTATCTCTCCCCTTCCTTCACTAACCCCCCTCTCTCTCTTTCTCCCCACCCCCCTCTCGCTCTCTCTCCCCTGTTACACTCTCTCTCTCACTTTCTCCCCCCCCCTCTCTCTCTCTTTCTCTCTGTCTGTGCCATCTTGACTTCTGTAATCGTCACCTGCGCAGTCACCAATGAGATTCAGTGTATGTTTGTTTTGGTAAGTGTTTTTACGGCGCTCGCAACTGCATAAGGTCATATGAGCGCGCTGGACACACCTGACATGTTCAGTTGGTAGGAAACTTTGAATTTTGCCCGGCTGGTGGCCGAAGCCTACTCTTATCGATTTTAGACCACCAAGGGATCTTTAACGTGCGCAACTTGCACACGGGCCCTCCGAAATTTTTCACCCTTGTCCGAGAAGGCTAGGTGTAGATCTTCCCTACCAGAAGATCAGGGGTGTGGCAGAAAGACAGGAGTAAGGAGAAGCGAAGGAGTAGCTGTAGAAAGGCTGCAGAACGAGTCAGGAGCCCAGAGGAGGGGGGGGGGGGGTCTCGTGGCCTAGAGGTTAAGGTGTTGGCCTCTCATTCAAAGGTCCCGGGTTCAATTCCGGGTAGCGACCAAAAAATTTTCTTCTCTAAAATTGTCTCCTTTCACATCCTTTCCTGATCTCTAACAATGTTCTGTTGTCTGCTTTCATTTCCACTTTCTGCCCCCACCTCCTCACCTCCTTTGCCCCCTCCTCTGGGCTCCTGACTCTTTCAGCAGCCTTTCTACTGCTACTCCTTGGCTCCTCCTAACTGCTGTCTTTCTGCCACACCCCTGATCTTCTGGTAGGAAAGATCTACACCTAGCCTTCTCGGACAAGGGCGAAAAATTTCGGAGGGCCCGTGTGCAAGTTGCGCACGTTAAAGATCCCTTGGTGGTCTAAATCGATAAGAGTAGGCTTCGGCCGCCACCCGGGCAAAATTCAAAATTTCCTACCAACGAAAAAGTATTAGGTGTGTCCCGCGCGCTCATATGACCTTATGCAGTTGCGAGCGCCGTAAAACCCTATACTAAACAAACAAACAAACAAGAGGAGGGGGCAAAGAAGGTGAGGGGGTGGGGGCAGAAAGTGGAAACGAAAGCAGACAACAGAAAATTGCTAGAGAGCAGGAAAGGAGGTGAAAGGGGACAATTTAAGAGAAGAAAAATTTTCGGTAGCTACCCGGATTCGAACCCGTGACCTTTGAATGAGACCTTAACCTCTAGGCCACGAGAGTCCCCGGATTCAGTGTATAATGAGCCTGGGGTGTAACATGGAGGCCATAGTTTTGAATATTGACTGACTTTTGAATTGTTGAATTGGGAATTGTTTATCCCGTCGTTTGCGGCAAATTGGAATTTTCCTCCCAGCTCTGCATTGTCACTCCACTGGTGACTAAGAACTTTGTTTGAGAAATGGGCTACCTTGTCTAGAACAAGGCTACAAAGTCAACAGCATAGGCTTTTCCTAAAAACGAACTGACTAAAGAAAGCTGCGGATGGAATAAAAATCTATCTATCTATCTAATTTCTTAGCAAAAAAGTTTTGATAAGAGTTCTACGGCACTTGCAGTTCAATAAAGTCATATATAAGAGCTAGAGATTAGAAGTGAACGATGACCGTCACAGACAGAAGTTTATATTATGCATGTGGTTGTAAGCCTGCGTGTTTGTGCATGTGTGTGTGCGTGTGTGTGTGTGTGAGTGTGTGTGTGTGTGTGTGTGTGTGTGTGTGTGTGTGTGTGTGTGTGTGTGTATTTGTACACGTGGTGAAACACCTAACCAATGTGCCAGGATCTGGACAATAAAGATGTATTTTATCTTATCTTATCTTACCTTCTCTTATCTTATGTTATCTATCTTATCTTACAACACAGTGTTACTTAATATTAAATAGTGAAAAAAGGGGGGTGGGTGATAGGAAGAGATAGTTTGTTTAGGTGATTGTCTTATACAAGTTTCCTTTTGAATTGTTTTGACTGCATACATGAATACTGTATTTATATAACTGTATATATATATATTATATCTGTATACAATTCAACATATTCATTTTAGAGAGAAAAAAGAAAAAGAGATAGATAGAGAATGAAAGATGGAGAGAGAGATAGAGAGAGAGAGAGAGAAAGAGAGTGAAAGAGTGAGTGAGTAAGAGAGAGAGAGAGAGAGAGAGAGAGAGAGAGAGAGAGAGAGAGTGTGTGTGTGTGTGTGTGTGTGTGTATGTGAGGTGAGAGAGAGAAGGAGAGAGAAAAAGAGAGAGAGACAGAGACAGAGACAGGCAAACAGACAGGCAGACAGACAGGCAGATAGACAGACAGACAGATAGATAAACAGACAGACAAATGAACAGACAAACAGGCAGACGACAGACAGACAGAAAGACAGACGGAGGGACAAAGAGACAGATAGAAATAGACTGACAGACAGATAGACAGACAGAGAGGCAGACAAACAAACTCACAGACAGACGAACAGACAGAGATTGTTCACTGTGTAACATCCACTGGTCACGACACGAATTAACCAAACTAATCAGATGAGGAACAAGTCGGTAAAGGTTTCTTTGACACTGACGAGACTAATCTACAGCCTTCTCTAGGAGACTCAGACCGGAAGACACGATTATTTCATTATTCAGCGGCCATGACCTATTGAAAAAATATAATACGACTTTAACACGTCTTTACTTAGTGTAAATCTTTGGTGAACGTGGAATCTATGGTTAGATTTTGGCATTTACGTCAACGAAGTTATAGTTCGTTGTGACAGTTTATTCCCTCGCGCAACTCATCACGACAGACATGCTGTTTTTGAATTGGACATCATACAGTATCAGAATTTCGACTCCATTAAAAAAACTGACGGAAGAAGTAAAAACAACAGAATTAGTCAATCCAGAACGCAAAACAACGCTTAGTTCAAATATTGGCCTGTTCGACAAAGCCTAGACTTTGGTTATCCAAAAGAGCGATCTGACTGACTCTCGCAACCATCGTTTAAAGTGCACGAAAAGTTACAGTTAGACTGTTCTCGGTCGGTCGCAGAAGGTGGGGGGCTTGTTCCTTAGTATCTGATCACACATTGATTCTGGCATGCAGGGTAGGGAAGAAGCATCCCGACTCTTAGATGACAATGACAAAGGCAATCTTTATTTATCTCGAAGGGAGAAATTTGTCCTGGTCGTTAACAATGGCAGTAGACGTTACAAAAGTTAAACCCAAAGCTGCACTCACGTAAACGCACAACAAGACAGGGCATTAGTAAATACAAACAGGAAACTATGCAAAGTCAGTGCTGAACACTTTTAATTAAGTTAAAGTAATTACTTCCTCAATGCCGATGGTTTTTTAAACGTATTTTCAGTTAGCGATGCCCTTCATTTCCTTCATTTGGACGCCCATTGTGCGCATGTTTCGCACCAAAGTTTGTTTGTTTGTTTGTTTTTCCGTTTGTTTGTTTGAATGTTTGTTTGTTGTTTTTTTTAGAGCGAGCCTAGAGCGGCTATTATGACGGTGTGCAGTCCAGAACTATTTTAATTTTAGTCTATTAATTTACATACAGATCATTACTCTTTCTATCTGACAAAGTGTTGCGTAAAATATAATTATTTCTTCCTCAGGTAAAGGATGCGTTGGACCAGAGCCTGGGCGATGTCACGATGCAGTGGAATAAGGCGCTTGTCAATGTTTGAACTTTTGGAGTTATTGGTATGAAAATAAAGCTTGTTCATTGTCCCTGTTTATTACGAAAAATATATTCATCTCTCTAGAATAGAAGTCAAGATATTTGCGATTGAAGGAGGTGGGGATCACTTGGTGTCAGAGGTAAAATTAGTGAAAAAAAGGCGGCCAAAGACCAAACTTCCAAAGGTGTACTTAGTGTCCATGGAAAATGTAAATTTACATTTTGTGTGTGTGTGTGTGTGTGTGTGTGTGTGTGTGTGTGTGTGTGTGTGTGTGTGTGTGTGTGTGTGTGTGTGTCTTTGAGCAAAGTTCTTCAGTACAGTTGATACAGGGATGTGTTTTTAAATTAACACAAAACGATCTGAGCCCCAAAAAGAAATACCCAAAATGGCCAGAATGCACCGGTTTCTTTGATTCCATTATTCTGACGAGTGCCTGATTTCACCACGATGACTCTGTCTTTCTCCTTCGGGGGTTTGTTAAACGATGTCTTAACGTCCAGGGCTTCAAACGGTGTGTTCTCTTTTGATGTAGGATTTGGATTTTTTGTTTGGAGAGAGAGAGAGAGAGAGAGAGAGAGAGAGAGAGAGAGAGAGAGAGAGAGAAAGAGAGAGAGACAGAGGGAGAGAGAAAGAGAGAAAGAGAGAGAGAGAGAGGGGGGAGGAGAAAGGTGGTGAGTGGGAGAGACAGAGACAGAGAGTGAGTGGGAGAAAGAGAGGAAGTGTGTGTGCGTGTGTGTGTGTGTGTGTGTGTGTGTGTGTGTGTGTGTGTGTGTGAGTGAGTGAGAGAGAGAGAGAGAGAGAGAGAGAGAGAGAGAGAGAGAGAGAGAGAGAGAGAAATGTATGTATGTGTGTGTGTTTACAAATTAGTGTGTATGTGTATCTGTATGTATATTATTTTATATATTATACACTTGTTTCTGCCATGACAGCAACCTGTATAATACTGCCTCCTGTACAAACTTGTATTTTTTTCTATATAATTTAATTGTGTAAAACGGGCACCTGTCCAACTCAGCCACGGCCACCCTATTTTATCAATTCACGACCATATTTACCTGCCTGAGACGGCCAGGCTTTGTAAAAAAAAAGTTAGCATTTTCCCTGACGTCACAATTTATTCACCTGTCGTTATTGTCACTTCTCCAATGGATGAAACGATCATGTTGCTTAGGTCGCTCCGAAAGACTACCCAAGTAGACCAATCATCATCACCATTGCCTTTCTCACCCTGGATCAGGATATAAGCCACGAAAAAAACCACTTTCCACCTTTCCCTATCTGGGCTAGTCGCTTGATGTCACTCCATGTCTTCCCATTTTCTGTACATCCATGTCCGTGACTCTTCTCTAGGTTCCAATTGGTCTTCCCATTGATGTTTCACTCCGTGGATTCCAATCTAACACTTCCCTTGTTATGCAGCTGCTTGACTTCCTGAAAGTGTGTTCGATCCATCATCAACACCTTCTTCCCACCTCGTCTCTGACAGGGCTCTGTCTCGTTTTATTTCTTAATACTTCCTCGTTGGTGATCCTGTCTGTCCATCCGATCCTCAGTAGCTTCCTCAGACACCTGTTTAAGAAAACTTGGATCCACTTTATGCACTTGTGAGATGCGTTCCACAAGTTTTTCCAAAAGGAAACAATAAATTTTCGTAAATCCCAGTCCATAACAATGGAAGTCAACGCAAACTCGCGACACAAGTGTCATTCGTTCACTGATTTTGTCCGTTTTTCTACAGCATTTGGCCTTCCTCGTCAGACTCATTTCGTTTTGTTTTGACCTTTCAGTGAAACATACTTTTTAAAAATCCTAAATAAAAGTAACAACAAAAAGTCCAACAAAACCGTCCTATCCTCTCCCTCCTTTCAAAAGAAAAAAAACAACAACAGCAAAAACCAAATTTTAATGAGTCCTTCGGCAGTGGTCTGCGACCACATCCATTTGGGACATCAGAAGTAAATGATTAAAATTGTTTTCTTCATTAGGAAAACTTGTTTCCCTCGACTATGCGTAGCCGTCTTACACAGGTTGGACTTTATAATATTTATATACTATATAAAAAAAAAATAAAAAAATATATATGTGTGTGT
>NW_004797436.1:415404-419276 GCF_000002075.1 Aplysia californica
GAAGAAGAAGAAGAAGAAGAAGAAGAAGAAGAAGAAGAAGAAGAAGAAGAAGAAGAAGAAGAAGAAGAAGAAGAAGAAGAAGAAGAAGATCAAGAACAAGATCAAGAACAAGAACAAGAACATTTAAAGAGCAAGAAGAAAGTATTTTGTAGAGGATCTCTTTTTTCCACATGTGATGCAGTTAGAACACAAGCAGTCAACCGCCTAAATGATCCAAAATTGTGTTGATGGAAGCGTAAAACGTTTACAATCATTTTCCTTTGATCCTTGCAACAAACGAGGTGTTTGGTTGAGCGAACGGCGTTGTGTTTCCGATTGTGGTTATGATTTATTTTCTCATGGCACGCGGCGAACTCATAGCTGTATCACAGGGGTCGGTTAAAACCTGGCACCACCCAAAAAAACTGAGGAGAAATGCAACAATGGAACATTCACTGTAAAACCGATTGAACAGAATTAATGAAAGAAACTTCTAAATTGCTTGCCAGATTGCTGTAAAGTGTCTGCTTAAGACCCCGTTTCTTTTTTAGGTGTTTTCTCTTAAATGACTTTACGTAAATTGTTTTTTTCTTTTGACAGAGCACGTTTTGATTTGGTAGGGTTTCTTCACAATGGTATACTTTACAAATATCTGCTTGTAATTCACCTTCTTTACCTTTAAATATGCCCAAACAGAAAAAGAAAATCAAGTTCTTTTCCTTGTCTTTCTGAGTAGCCATTTTCATAACATAAAGCTGTATTATAATGCCAGAGACGATGCATTCTGACACAATCCTGGTTGACTATTAAGCGCATTATTTGATTCTATTTGGAACCAAATGAAGAGCAAAGGGGGAAAGAGTGCCCATGAACTCAACAAGGCGAGATTGTTGATCTGGCATTCGAATATTCATTTAAGCTTACGTGCAAGGAAGTTTTTTTTCATAGAGAGCAAAGACCTGTTATCATGGCGGTGTTATGTCCTGGACACCATATTTTAATGTCGTCTATGGTTCATACTAGTTCTTCCCTACGCTGACAAAACACACTTTCCTCATTCACAGCATTTCGAGGAATCAATATTTTTCCGGGTTTTTTTCTGTCTAAGTTATTTTGCATAGGGCATCAATGGTTGACCTCGCATGCTAAAGAGACTGTCATTCCTTATGATTAACTGATATTATAAGAAAAACGAAAATCATTGATTTTTTGAAAACCTTTGTAAATAAGAAAAACACGTTTTGTCAACATAGAGCAAAGTTGTACCTGATGCATTCCCACTGTTTTACCTTTCTCTGTGGAAAGATTTATCGAAGGAAACGGGAAGAGCATGAAAAGATGGCGAGAGGGTGTCAGAGAAACATTAGCCCAAAAAGAAATAACTATAACCATGCAAAAGGTAATACAGCAAAAATAGTAGTATACTTTTTTCTCCTTTTGTGGTAAGTATTTTACGGCGCTCGCTACTGTATCAGATCATATGAGTGCACGGGGCACATTAAACATCTTCAAACTTTGAATTTTCCCCCGGTGGGGGCTGAGGCCTGCTCATATCTATTTTTAAGGTGCACAACTTTCACATCGGACCTCCAAGATTTTTCGTCCTTATTGGAGAAGGTTAGGTGCAGATCTAGATCTAACCTACCATAAGACCAGGGGTGTGGCTGAAAGACAGCAGTAAGAAAGAGCCAAGAAGTAGCAGTAGGCAGGCGGTAGAAAGTCAGGAGCCTAGAGGAGGGGGCAAAGGAGGTGAAAGGGCGGGTGCAGAAAGGGGACACGAAAGCGGACGACAGAACATTATTAGAGAGCAGGAACGGATGTGAAAGGAGACAATTTTAAAGAAAAAAATTACCGTCGCTATCCGGATTCTAAACCTGGACCTATTGAATGAAAGGAGAACACGTTAACCTCTAGACAACGAGAGCCCCATTTTTATCCTCGACACTGTAAGGTTACAGATCCCAGAAACAGCTAGAACGTAGAATAAGTTCCATCAGCACGGTAAGGTCAATTAGTGTAGAAAAAAGCGTGAATAATATAAAGAGATTAATATAATCATCAGTGTATGGTACGGAAAAAATCAACAAATTATATAACGCTCGCATCTGACCGAAAGAAAAGCATGACAAAAACAACCCGTCGCTCTTAATTGGGGGACGTTATAGTCAGGACGCTACAGTGCTCATTATAATTGTTGATTAAAAATAACTAGTTGCTGGTAACCTCACAGGTTATCCGTGTTGTTTTGTAATGTGATACTGATGTAAATATTATACGGTACAGGTAGTTTGTGTGTCTCTCAGAGTCGTGACGTCAGTCTTGTTGGCAGAAGCGGCGCAAAGTACTTTTCCGTTTGCTATACACACCTATCGATGAAGGAAACTCTTGAGTTGCAATGCATTGTTAGGGGTTTTGTAGTAGTAGTAGTAGTAGTAGTAGTAGTAGTAGTAGTAGTAGTAGTAGTAGTAGTAGTAGTAGTAGTAGTAGTAGTAGTAGTAGTAGTAGTAGTAGTAGTGGTAGTAGTAGTAGTAGTAGTAGTAGTAGTAGTAGTAGTAGTAGTAGTAGTAGTTGTGGTTGTTGTTGTTGTTATTGTTGTTGTTGTTGTTGTTGTTGTTGTTGTTGTTGTTGTTGTTGTTGTTGTTGTTCTTCTTCTTCTTCTTCTTCTTCTTCTTCTTCTTCTTCTTCTTCTTCTTCTTCTTCTTCTTCTTCTTCTTCTTCCTCCTAAAACAGACTTGGAGAATAATGGTTCACCCCCATTTCACTGCTCAGTTGCACTTTAAAAAAGGAAAATGTTATCCTTGACCTGTTCCCGTCAAGCATCTGTTCAGTCTCTCGAAGTTGACATTGGTCTACTTCTGAATCTGCTTTGTCAGCCTTTTATTTTTCCTGTGAGAGCAAGATGTTGAAAGCTTTTTACGCCTATCCAATGTCTAAGGAATCAATTCCTCTCTTAATTGTTTTTATTAGTGGTTGTCCCACTTCTGTCATCACTAACACCAAGAACAGGAGGAGGAAACTTGAGCATATTCAGCAAGAACTAGAAAGAGCATTGAAAAATACCAAGGGGGGATGAAAGGTTTCACTGGTAAAAAGTTCCATGTTACTGATTTTGAAATGAATTCTTTAGGGTAGTGCTTAACACGCAGTGCTACACAACTGTGCTATTTTAGAAGGGGGCATTTTTGATCGTGTGTTAAAATGTAGGTAATTTTGGAGAGCCATAAATATCCACTCACAAATATTCCTGGGGATTTTAATGGGGAACGCATCTCCACAATTTAGATCTTAATTTAGGAGGCGAGCCTGAGACCTGAAAACTGAATGTCAGGGGCAACGAAAGTTCGAGATATTTGATGATAATTTTTCTAACAGATGAAATCTAACTCAAATCCTCCACGCGCAACGTCAAAGCTCTTAACCACTAATCCAGTAACAGATGACCATTTTACTTGTACTGTGACCTTTTGATGTTGATTATTTCGCTTTTTAAACACTTTTAAAAATAGAAATACCACCAGAAAAACAATGCTGGTAAAAGAATAATGACGCGCTGAGGAGCCGGGGGTAAGGATCCTAACCTGGATCCGTTGTATTGATTACTGTTTTGCCAAGGCCAAGTTGTGTGTGGTTAAAAACAGTGGGAAACGAGTGCACTTTTGGAAATAAATTACAATGACAGCGACCTTCGATCTTGTGGAAATTCCCTCACCACGAGCAATCACCTGCTTTTTGTCCTGAAATGGACCATCAAAGACTGAGCGAGACAATTTCCTCTAGCTCCTCCGGCATTCTGTCATCTGTGAACTCCCGCTGAGGGACACATAAACAGAGTTGTTGCACAAACACACACACACACACACACACACACACACACACACACACACACACACACA
>NW_004797436.1:420896-425896 GCF_000002075.1 Aplysia californica
GCCCCCCCCCCCTCCTCTCTCTGTCCCTCCCACTTTTTCCCACTTCTCTCTGTTTCACTCTATCACCATACCTCTGTCCGCCTAGTTCTCATGTTGCATTTCCTTTTTTTCCCCGTTATCTGGTTTTCTCCTCCTCGTTCATTCTGTTTCTATTTCTCCCTGGTTTTCTTTTATCTGCTGCATCTCTCTATCTCCCCACCCCTCTACCACACTATCTGTCTCGTAAGTTATTCCTTCATCCCTTCATCCACCCCCTCTCCACTCACACATTCTTTTACTGTACGTCTCCCTGTTCTCGGCCAATTTGGTCCAGACCCACCGGAATACTAAATTCGAGCTTCGGCCCCATACTTAACTTTACAGCATGGACGAGAGTGATAACCTATAAATTGACCTGTGGGCAAAAATTTTGAAAAATTAGTTAATTGATTCAACTACACTCTCAGATACAACACTTTTCCCGAATTCCAAACTAGCAATGCCACCTCTTTTCATAGCTGCAGACCTACCGTTCTGACAAGTGCTCCCTGTTGAGTAAAAACTCATATTAATCAGTCAGAAAAGAATACCTCTTGGAGGTACAAATGGCCTATTCTTTACCCTTGAAACATTCCTGGAACGCTTCGTCCTCCATTTTGGCGTCTAAAACTCATTCCGTTTTTTATATCTCTGTACACGCACAATTTAGCCTCCTTGTGATGTTTGCAGAAAATCTTTCTAGTTGTGAAATACAAACACAAGCACGCGCAACGCTTTTTTCTGGAACAAATATCATCTGAGATTTCAATGGGAATCCATATTTGAACATGGCAAGAGCAAATACAATGAGTGTTGATATTTTTGTCAAATAACGTTTGCTGAGTTTTCTGCTTAGCTGTGACAAGTGATGCCATAGCAGATGACGCGTATTTCTGCTCTTTTTTTTTAAGCAATGGTTTTAGTTGCCATTTCATTTTCATTATGTGGGAATAATTATTGATGTTCAGGTCAGGCCTAGCCTTTTTCGAATAATGGTAATAAATTGCAATTCACAGTTTAAATTGATCTAGACCTAACTCTGAAATATTCGACCAGTGTCTGTTCTCTGTTGGTTAGCCTTTTGTTCGTTGAACGAAAAAGACGTGAATTTTATTTCAATCCCAGTTTGGTTTTACCAATCAAGGTTGAAGAGACCCCCCCCCCCCCATGGTCTAAATTGTGTCAATGGGAATGTAAACTATTTATAAGTGCAATTATATCACGTTTAATAACCGTGCTCTTTGCTTTCAGACATCTTCTCTACCTCATTTCCCTCTCTGCCTCTTCCTTTCCCCCCTGAGCTGCCACTCTTTTTCAATTATCGTTCTGTAGAAACAAGGGTATCAAATTCAGGGGCATATCAAAACCAGAACACCCTCCTATCCTTCTCAAAAACAATCTTTTGTAAACTTCAGCCCCAACTTAGGCAGTCGTGCATTGATTGGTTGAGCGTAAAGCTGACATTTTGCTGTTCACGCAAAGTACTCGAGGGCAAACATAGATCTAACTATTATTTCGCCAGTTGGAGTAGATCGTAATTCCAAACGCTACATCAGCCATTTATGTGAGCTTCTAGATCTCGTGCGTTTTTATCGCTTAAAATTAGATATGGCTAAGAGAGGGGGGCAACAGTGTTACAGGAATTGTAATGTAAAACACCGTGTTTCTTTACTCATTTTGTTAATACAGTATGTACATAATACATACTATATAATTTTATATGTGTATCTATAATAGCCAGGTTGCAAACCATGCACGCAGCGAACGGATTTTTAGGTTCCGGATGCTTCGTTATACATTATATTTTTCGTAATCAAAACACGTACAAAGCAAATTTCATACATAACGAAACGATTCCCATCCCCAGCCGATTTCTTTACGAGCTGGGATGTATGTATACGTAGAGGATTTATATATTTATAAGTAATTGTAAATGTTTTGAGCCCACATTGATAAAATTTCGTATAGAAAGCGGGCCGCTTTAACATGTTTGTCATGGCCAACATCGACTAAAAACGACACTGGATCTTAATTGACAGACCTACTTACTCAATAAAAAATCCATCATGTCAGGAATCAGACTCAAGTTGTCTACGTGCAGAGAACCCGTTTCGTCACTGCAAAAAATGTTAAAAACTTCAGTAAAAACTGCACTTTGTTTAGCATAAATGATTGATGACTAGGTGGTGTGATTTTACGCATGCCCTTACGTTATGGTGCTACTGGAACTTCTTTGAAGTTTGTTTTTTTGGGGAGGGGGGGGGGGGGTAAAGTAATAATATGTTTATAATATATTGCCATGCAACACATTTTAATGTTGCTTCTTTGATTATTGATACAATTCGTTCGCAAAGAATAATTAATACAATGAATAAAATTATTCCAACACATAGGCTACTACTGGCGTGGTGTCTCTGGAGAAGCTGTTAGGCTCTTCGATGTCACACAAAGAAGGCTTGGGTTTGGTTCCCGAGTGGCTTAAAAACATTTTTTGGAGTATCTCTTACTGCCTGCGAGGAAGTTTTTTTTCCTCCCAGCCCAGGCTGGTCTTTACACATAGGGTCCAAGAGCGCCTCCCAAGTGACCTAAATTGTGCAAAAGGGGGCGTGAAACACCTGCACATTAAATAATATATTATATCAGTTGTTTTGTGGGTCTCCTGACATCAGAACTTTAAACAAAATGAAGAAATCCGAGGCTCAAATCCAGCTGTGCTCTAATTTTCCCTCTCTCTTACTGAAATATATATTTTATCTCCACCTGGTGACCATCTGTTAGCCAGCTGCTTAATCTTGTTATCTACCCCTGTCATGTTTCGCAAAACTTAAATTTATGTTTGAAAAAGAGCAAAACAATGACCCAGAGACAAAATTTAGTTATACAATTCCGTACTGCCGAGATGCTAAGGAAATTGAAACAGCTGCAAGGGCTTGATATCTAGCATGTTGCTAAAACATTATCTAACTTCAAGCATGTGGCTCAAACATTATCAAACGTCTACCATGTTACTAATACATTATCTGATAAGATAGTTTGTTGCCGAAAATTCGTCATGATATATTTTTAATTTTTCTTTTCTTGGTCAGAAAGTAATCAGCCCCATTGCTATCTCAGTTGATATAAATCTGGACTATAATGCTTATTACACTGGTTTGAACCCTAGCAGGAAGATTTTGAGCTTGGGTTCTTTAAAAAAAAATTCACAGCTTTCCATCCGAGATTCCAACACAGACACGGGTTCTGCACATTCGGCTGCAGAGTTGAAAGGAGCAAAGAGCTATAATAATAATATAGAGTTAATACCATTACCTGTTTAAAAAATGTAGAGCAGGTGTGAAATGTCAGGTGGCATCAATACATACGGCTATATTTATATGATTTTAAAGTGCATCCGTTTATAAATATCTTCATGAGAAGTAATTTCAGAGCCTGCTGTGCAAATATTAGCCTCATCCATGGGGGTAGGTAGAAATATATTTATTTTGTTCATCGTTTACTACCAGAGGCACTCTTCACATGAAGAATATATTTGACTTAAGAAGTTTCCGTGAAATAACTAAATGACACACATAGTTATAACTGACAAGTTAACAAACGTTGGGTATTGTTTAATAAAGTTTTGATCAACTCACACATGGGTAAAAGTATTAATAACCGACGATAAAAATTATTCTTGTATGGTAGGCTCTGCTTTTCTAACAAAGCTATAACTCTTCGGTTCCAGTACCATGAGGGAGTGATGATATTATACTCAGTTACTTCTTAACCCTTAAAAAATAATTTTAAGAGAGAATACTTTGTACTTGCAACATGATAGTTCCTCCTGTATATTCAATACTTAATGATCAACAACCCTGTTTTTTTTAGTTCGCTGAGAAATATCCCACCAAAAGGTGGATTGAGTGTGTCTAGGAAACCCAGAAAAAAAATGTCACAACTAAAAGATCTGTAGAGCTGGCCTACCATAAAAAATGCATATCCCCTCGACGCGTTACAGCAACAGAAGACGAAACAGTAAAAGTAAAGGTAAAAGTAAGTAAGAGAAATACCCCCGGGATTCCTATACTTTGAGCAAATGCAGGCATTTTCCAAACCCAAAGGAAAGTAAAAGCTATCAAAATTTAACACCAACAATCTATTTGTCTCTGTCTAATTCACAAGACCAATATAGTTGTATGTATAATATGTATAAAGATATGTATAATATCTTTGGATACCTGCTATTTTTCTAAGAGTATAAGTCCAGACTTTCATAACTCAGTGTATGATATAACCAGACCATAAATTATTCGTTCGTCCCATTTCTCTTTGAACTAAACACTTGGATTAGCTTTGCCAAGACCCGGAAGGGCCGTCCAAAATTTCACCTGAACATTGTTAATCACGTCCCAATTTTTTGTGCCCCAAATTTCAGAGCCATAAAGCAATATTGATTTAATCTTAATATGAAAGAACTTTTTTTGCTGCTTTAAATTCTATTTCCAGAGCCTCTTGTGTAAATGTTAGCCTCATTGGTGAGGGGAAACTTGTGGAGGGGCGTGAAAAAAGGGACGGGTTATAAAAATATGCGTTTTTTTCCTTAATTCATCAGCTCCCATAAACACACACACACACACACACACACACACACTCACAGACAAACAAACACACACACAGACACACAGGGGCGGCTCGTGGGGCGACCAAGTGGGCGTGCACTGTTAAGCTATCAAGTACTGAAGATAGTAAAGGGCACTGTATTAATGAGATGTTGTATAATTTCATTATCCTTAGGTTATTGAGATTAATTGTTTCATTTTCATTCTTTTTTTTTTTTTTAGTGACTTCGATCTCGAGAACCTAAGTTTATCTTTTTGTCAGCTAAAATTCAGCTTCATTCATCTTGCACTGAAACTAATCACTCAATAATAACACTTTCACAACTACAAACAAACCACTCGAAAGCTCTACTTATAGTGACCTGATTGTCAAGTAGACCTTCA
>NW_004797436.1:430054-445309 GCF_000002075.1 Aplysia californica
CTAAAAAAAGCAAAAAAGCACCCAACCAGGATTGGCTGTTAAAGAGGACGTCATTGCGTTTTGTGTTTCCTGAGGGCAAGTAAAAAAGTCTGTGATAAAATTATGTTTGCTCAGTTCTGTGGTCGGATCTGTTTGGAATTTTCAGAGCGACTACTGAATATTATTCCATGTCATTAATATGAAACATTGTTCTGCAAAGTTGGTCACTTGGCTTTTAGTAGGGCGGTCACAGGGGTATGGCCTTAAGCGAGACATGTTTAGGTAGGCAGTCACGGAAGTGCGTTTCGAGTAAGATATATTAATTGGATGGTATTTCCTTGAGCAAGACATTTATATGAAAAGGGTGTGGGGGGGGGGGGGAGTATGTCTTTGAGCACAAAATTTAAATGGGGGTATGTCCTAGAGGGAGACATTTAAGTGAGAGTATGTCCTTGAGGAAGACATGTTTAGATGGTGGTATGTCCTTGAGAAAGACGTGTTGAGGTGGATGGTCACAGGGGTATATCCTTGTGCCAGACATGTGGCTCATTTGTATTGTAGTCCAGCAGGATATCAGTGGAGGAAAAGATGAGGCTGAAATATTTGTTGAGGTTTAATTATTCTCCCTAATCCGACCAAATGTCCAGTGTAGTGAAAGGCAATTATGGTGTCCTGATGAATTTGCTGCTACATGCTTGATAGCCTGTACAGCAAATTTTCTTATTAACCCTTTGACGACGTGCATTTTGGACCTTCTACTCGAAGATGGCATGTTTTGGGGCCACTTTAAAAAAGGAGCATAATACATTTATTTTTGAAACAGCTGTTTTTAATAATTAATTTAACTGAAACTGAAAAAGGCAGGCAATAACAAGCGTACCATGAAGTATGCAAATGTGTGTTACTGAATAATTGTGTATGGTGGTTCGAAACGTGCTTCGACTCTGTCTTTGTTGTGCTGATGGTCGGACATATGTGTCAGTACATTCTCAAAGAGTTAAAGTGCCAGAGCTTGATTAGACGTCGGTGAACATAGTTCAACACTAATTTCTCTGCTGATGCTTTTTGAAAAACAATATTACTTTAGTATTTTCCTGTCTACTAGCGCTTCAAGTTCTCAAAGTAATTAATCATTTTTGTTCTACCCGTGTCTCTTTTGTTTTCTTTTTCCATGAGTGCAGAATGTTAAGGATGTTTAAGTCGATACCAGTCCTCGCTTGTCTGGTTCAAATTGTTTTCATTAACGATCGTCTTTGGTTAACCCTTTCAGCTCAAACTTTTAAAATTCGTTTTCCTTCTATAAAATTCTCGACAGTTGAAATTTGTAACAAAAAATAAGTCCGCTTGAATTAGTTGCCTCCATTTCACTGATGTTTAGGAATCTTTTGGAAATCAAAAGGGCTATAAAACAGCTTGGAGTGGCAGGAAGAGACGACACATCGTTCGGAATTCTCTGCGAATATCAATCAGAATTGAAACTGACGAGTTAATTAAAGTTCGAAACTGCCACATGTCACGAGATGCTATGTGCGCTGATTATAATCATAGGCTTTGTCTTTCTTTTCTCTTTGAAGGCTTTTTAAACAACGCATCAGCTCTTCATTTAATGGCAGTTACATTTCTGCACAGATGCAATTATGCGTAAGTATAATAAAAAGATAATGTAGTACACATTTAGAAACTGTTGCTAGTTAAATATTAAGTGGGTCTTTTGTAGGACTATGTGCATGCATGTAATGTACATTATAAAAATAAATCTGATGGCTTATAAAAAATATTGTATGAAGAATTTTCTGATCTTAAATTGAATTCGGATACACCCAAGTATAATATAGATGTTTTATATATAATATACTAGCGAGCAAAAGAAACGCAAATAACTATGTTGGCCATAACTAAATAAACATCAATGGCAGAAAACTAAAGTTTACACCGTCGATAGTATATCATATCCTCTTTGAAAATCAAAGTCGCCCGTCTTGCTTTTCACTGGTAACTAGATTTATTGCCCTTTAATTCAAGCATGAAAAAAAGCCACGTGGTGACTTCGAAACATGGTCTAAATGAGTGAAAAAGGGGTGAAAAGTAATCTCCTGAGCTTGGCTATAAAAGCTGCGGTAAAAAATCGGTTCGGTCATTTCGCCTGCAATTGCTACGACGATGTACGTTTAAGGGCTAGAAACCATGAAATAGTTATCGGCCGTTTGGAGGGCGGAGAAAGGAAACTTGTGGTTGCCAATCATTTTAGTGTTCTCATCTCGACTATCCACAGACTCATAACCCGTTTTCAGCTCACGAATTTTACGTCGGACCGAAAAAGGTCAGGTCGACCCGGAGTGACCGATGCACGTGCATACAAATACATTGTCCGGATGTATCGATCAATTCGACTTCAGACAGCTACAAGAACACCAGATTTCATAAGGGGTACCCACAGAAGAGCCATAAGTCGACACACAGTAAACAGACGATTACGTCAGAAAAGCCTTAGACGTCCTCGACCTTACTATGGTCCAGTTTTGACCGCACACCATCGAGAAGAGCGTTTCAACTGGGCCCAGCACCATGTCAACAGCCGTCCTAGAGACTGATCTTTGGTTCTCATTTTTGGACGAATGCCTGTTCTCCATAGATACAATAAACAGTGACCTCAGAGTTCATCTACAGGAAGACAAACGTTATTGTGACAACTGTGTCAAAGAAAGGAATCACTGGGAGGGACATAGCGTCATGAACAAGGGTGGAATCATGTGGAACCACAGTGTAGGACCAATGACCTTCCAAAATCAAGGCCAAGGTCGATGTCATGGTATCATTGCTGCCTGTTGCATAGCTGAAGTTCTTAGGCCCTTCTACACAGTCAAATTTTTAACTTTGGGTTGCAGCCAGACATTGCTTATTCGCACGCTTCCCGTGTTACACAGGATTTCCTCCAACACCATGGCATCACTCTGCAGCCTAACCCTGCCCTTTGCACGAATTTAAAACAAATTAAGTATTTTAGGACGAAATTAAAAGAGGCATCCAGGGGAGATAACCAAGGCCGAGAACCACGCAGGAACTGGATGTGGCCATCCAAGAGATATGGAGGCAGATCCCGCTACGTTTTACTAACAACCAAGTGGATTCCTACTACCGGAGATTTGCTACGGTTATCCAATGTAATTGTAGCCAAAACCACTACTTAGCATTTTGATGCATTAACCGGAAGTTGAAAATATATTCCTCAAAAGTGTAATATTCACAGTGATTCCCCACATATCCTTTCATAATACCAGAAAACAGTTTGTGTTTATATTCCCCCGTTTGGTTAAAAATGGAAAACGAACGTGATCACCATTGCAAAGGTAAACAGGATTTTGCGTTTCTTTTGCTCGCTAGTATATATTATCTATGTATACACACACACGCGTACACACACACACACACACACACACACACATACACACACACACACACATACACACACACAAACACACACACAAACACACACATACACATACCACATACATACGTACACACATGTACTATTGTATACTTATTTTAACAATTGTATACTTATTTTAACAATGTTTTGTGGATCTTTTCTACATTTGTGTTTTACTCTGTTCTAGGAGTCTTACTTTTCTAATGTCTGGAGTCAACAACAGCCTAACATGACATAGCTATGGGGTATTTGTTTCTCTTTATCGACACAGTCAGGCGAGCTTTACCAAGTTATCAGGTAACCATTGTGCCATTTTCCCAACAGGAAGACCGTGATATATGTGGTCACATTAATATTCTATAAGCTGTCGTTACCAACAGTCTGTTGGGCCCACTGTTGTTTCTTTTCCTGTGAGATAGATAGGTAGGTAGATAGATAGATAGATAGATAGATAGATATAGATAGATAGATAGATAGATAGATAGATATAGATAGACAGATAGATAGATAGACAGATAGATAGATAGATAGATAGATAGATAGATAAATAGATAGATAGATAGATGGATAGATAGATAGATATAAAGTATATATGTGTAAATATAATAGAATATAATTATATATGTATATATATGTATTATATTATATTTCCACGTGTGCGCGTGTATGTGTGTGCACGTGCGTGTGTGCGTGTATGTACGTGTTTAAATATGTACGCACAAATATATACATATATATATATATATATATATATATATATATATATATATATATATATAAATATAAATATATATATAATATAAAGTGAAAGAGAGGAGAGAGAGACCGAGAGAGAGAACGAGAGAGAGAGAGAGACCGAGAGAGAGAACGAGAGAGAGAGAGAGAGAGTGAGAGAGATAGAGAGAGAGAGAGAGAGAGAGAGAGAGAGAGAGAGAGAGAGAGAAAGAGAAAGAGAGTAAGGAGAGATAGGGAGGGGTTGAAATGATCACTGTTGGAATTTCGTTCTTAGCGTTTCAGTAGATAAAGCGCATTAAGCACTTCTTGGGTGAAATATATTACACAAACATTATGATTAATTTGTAATAATTTCTATCGCTATGATCATCCTTCAGGTTTTAGCAAGAACAATTCTACGACAATTGTGCCAAAACGTACTATCGGTCACCTTGTACTTATTGGTCCTATCAATGACGTTTTTCAATCAGTATTAGGATTACTAGAAAATGTATGACACTTCAGAGTACGTGTTTTCGAAACAAATATTTCAAAAATACATCATGGCAGACGCTCTTTTAAATAATAATATCGAAGACACCGGCATTTTCCCGCCAATTTTTGCAATTTTTATCAACTTTTTGTGTTTTGGTTCAACACCCTTTACGCCCTTTTAAAACACATTTTTGTGTGTAATTAACTGAAAACGTTGATTAAAGGCACACAAATGTTAAGTGTTCAGTTTTAGACGGCTTGCAAGCTATGGCGGTCACCAAGATTTGGCAGCTATTTTCTCGCTAACCTTACCTCTGAAACCAGATGGCCCCCCACCTCCTTTAATTGCAAGTATCTTGACTTCTTTGAAAGATATCTGATTGAGTAGGTGTTTTACGGCACCATAGACCCAATTTTGCTCATTTAAGCGCCAATATGAAGTCTTTGGCGATGGAAATGAAGATTGTTCTTCCAGAATTGTTATCCACATTTTTTCACCTATGTACCTGAAAAAAACCCACAAACAACTTTGCTCAACTCAACAGAATCACGTGACCAAATTGAAATAGTTCTCATGCCCTCTTGGCGGGTCAGTGACCTATGTTGGTAATTTAATTTGGGGCTGTGTTACGAAAAAAAATGCGGTCTTTGCCCTGATATTAAAACTTATTAACAGTGAAAAGGTGACCAACCACTCAGAAGAAGCAGACAACGTTGTACTAGCGTATGTGGTGAAGTAATTAGGCAATTGGCTATAGCACGTGGCACACTTGGGTTTGAACTCCGTGTGTGGAGAATTTTTGTTTTTTCAAATCAAGTATCTCCATCTTTCTACTTCCAGACCGAGTTAGCCAGATTGCAACCCGCCTCCTAAAAAACTAGCTTATGGCGCTCATATGACCTTATGCAGTTGCGAGCGCCGTAAAACCCTCTACTATTTAAAAAATAGCTTAATTTCGTAGATAGAATGCATAAAAACTTATATCAAGCCTAAAGAAAGCAGCGTGAGTTTATAGGATAAAGGAAAGAATGGAGGTGAAAGTAGGGGTAATAGAGGAAGGCTATGGACAGCGAACGATCTTGTCTTGTTTGTTAGTCTTTTGGGCGCTTTATCGGCTTACACTGTACGGGTCCCGACATGCCAAGAATATGTCTTATTATTTCAAGGTTTACTGGGATAATAATAGGTTGTAAAGCGCGACAATAACGTGTGCTATACAACTGCTATAACGAGCAAATTATTCTTACTGCTTGTCAGAAAACGCAGTTAATGATCATGTTTGTAGGTGGGTAGACGTGTAGTTTAGGTCGAATTTCTTAAAATAATTTAAACAGTCTTTAGCTCATGACGTCTTAGCTACCATCCTGATGGCCACACAGGGAGTGGAAACCTCGGCGCATTTTCGTAGTTAACAAAGCAAGCTCCGAATGGAAATCCCAGCTAAACCTTTACCACTATATGTGTGTTTGTAAATGTGTTTAGACACAGTGGAATCAAGCGCTCACCAATCATTTTTCGTCATATGAATTTATTGGTGCTATCGCAATGCTTGTTTACTTACTTTTGAAGAAAAAAATACCAATGTGCATTGAAGCGATTTTGAGATATTTATGACTGAAGGAAGTGGGAGTCGCTTGGTTTCAAAGGTAAAACTAGCGAGAAAATGGCCGCCACAGTTTGGTGACTACTAACACTTGAATGTCCTTGGAAACTGCACATTTACAGATTTATTTAGCTTTGTTCAACTTTTTCAGAGAGTGTCAAACAAAGGTGTATCTCTAAATGGATATAACAGTTGTAGAGGCAAAGTTGTTTTGTTTTTTTAAATCGTAGATTAAAAATTGCCCAGCAGGCAGACAGATGTCGGGTTCTTTTATTTTATTATTTTGACGAACACATGGTTTCAAGACGATACCACACACAAGTTTAAAGCCCTCAACTTCACGATTTAGACCATAGAAAAGGGGCGCTGCTTCAATCCTGCTTGTCAGGACCAACCGTGACTGAGTGGAATACGACAGCCCTCAGACAGACGGAGATACTAGCATAATAATAGGACCTTATGCAGTTGCAAGCGTCGTAAAACCTTACTAAAACTAAGGAGATACAAGATTAACAGCTGTTCTCACTCCAAAGGGAGTCGAATTCAGTTCTTCTACATGCAACAGAGACGAGCCTTACTATGACAGCAGAGATGACAGCAGGTTTTTGTGAGTCTCCCAACGAATCCACACGTCCGCCTCAACTCTTCAAGACGTAGCATACATAATGATATCGGCGATGAACGTCGCAAACAGTGTAAGTCCTGAGACATTTCTTTTGAGATTAACTCAAAAAACTGTATAAAAGTTAGTTTTACCTGCGTGCTATTCTATTTTCGATTCTGGCAATAGTAGGATGTTACCTTTGAAAACTTATGTAATTTTATAGACCAAATTTCATTTAGATTCTATTTTTATCCGACAGTAGATGAAAGGCCGTATTATGGCACATTGAAACACACATACACAATGATTATAATAGCGCCAATAATATTATTTGTTAACAACAACTACAATAACACCAACACAACAAAAACAACTATAACAAAATAAAAAAAAACCCAGCAAATAAACGGGGAAAAAACCATGAGAAATTAAAAATAAAATGTAAAAAGAACAAAAATGTCCACTTTTGCTGCAATAGGTCCTGGACTTTTTTTTATCAGACAATAAATAATTAAGTTTCATCTGAATGAAAACAAATTCTACCACTTTGTGAATGAAACCATGGCTCGTTAAAAATGAACTGATATCAAATGAGCGATGCTTCTAATGAGTACATTGGTGGGAATGATGCTCTCCTGATCACATGATCTACCCAATTATTACAGCTTTGAAAATATACGAAGGATATGTTTTTTCTGTGTCTTAATTAACATTACTTGTAGTTTTTAAAATGTAATTACTGACAATAAGCTGTGGTCTTGTTTTAATTTACAGTCAGAACCTGCGTCAGTGGTTACAATAATTTCCTAACTGGTGAAGATGTTGCTAGCTAAATGCACTGGAAATTGGAGATAGTCTTGACTTGAAAACTACAAACCCTACTGACGCCGGGAGGTCGGTGTACCCGTCATCATAGCCATCCGATCCGTCAACATAGCCATCCGGTACACCTATTCTAATCACAGAAGCATGTACACGGTATCTGAATAAAAAGAACCTATTTGACGGGCCTTGACTTGGTATTCTTTGCTCCTATTTCAACAAAACATTGAAAAAAAATTCAATCAAAAGAACGTTAAGTTTGTCCATATTCCATATCCCTCAACCCTCACCCCAAAAGAAAAAAACAACAATCTATAGACATATTTGAGATATATCAATAAAATTGAGTAAAATGCTAAACTTACAATATTATTTCGCAAAACCAACTAATATAATATAAGGCGTATCATATTACTGCATCGCTGCCTTTTCTCAATTTCTTCATAATTTGATTTTTCTCGGTGCTTATGAGCGGATGTTTTCCTCCACTGGAGAACTGATGGGTCACTCTTCAATCTTGCTCGACTCAAGGCCAAGACCAAGATCAGCAAAACAACAGTACGAGACCTTCTCTTTGCCTATAATGCTGCACTTGTTGCTCACAGTGAATCAACCCTACGAACAATGATGGACCGCCTATCAACAGCATGCAAGGTCTTTAGCTTGGTTAACAAAAAGAAGGTGCAGAGCATAGCCATCTTCTAAAAGCTTTGTACCTGTTTTGGTCTTCATCTTAATCTCTTTCCCTTGGCAAGGTCTCCATAGGGAGGTTGCATCGGAATCCGGTTGTCATCCATTCTATTGACATGGCCCAGCCATCTCAGTCTTTTTAAACGCAGGGTAGTTGTCATGCTCTGGATGTTTGCCGGTGCCAACACTTCAACATTTGTAACCTTGTCACGCTACGAAATACCTAAGATCTTGCGGCAGCATCTGAGATGGAAAATGTCGAGGCGCTTTTGGTGCCTGCTGTTCATGTTTCAGATCCATAAAAGAGTGTCCTAATTACACATGCTTCGTAAATCTTGATATTTGTTTTGATGGCTAATCTTTTATTTTCCCAAGCTCGTTTTGTCAGCCTTCAAAAACTGGATGCTGTTTTTCCTATCCTGATGTTGATCTCATAACCAAGTGATGTAGTAGAGGTGATGGGAGACCCCAGGTAACAGAACCTGTCCAAAATGTCAATGTAACAAGTAGCTAATCTAGAATTACAAAGTTCTATCTGCTCAGCACCTAGTTTTGAGAAATTTGACGTCAAATTTGACTTTTATAACGTGTCAAGGTTTTCCCAATGTAATTCTTTGAAAAGCTTGATACTTACTTTACTAGATACTTTGCTTTATCCTTCCTCTTGTACATCCAGGGCGTCGAGTGGAGAAAGGGTTTTCTGTCCCTAGCAAGCTGGATGGCCTGGCTGGGTGGGATGTTGTGTGTTTTCAGGGTATCCTTCACATCCGCGATCCAGGTCTTGTACTCTTGATATTCTTTGCAGTAGGCTTTACTGGCAAGCTGGTGAAGTGCCATGCATGTCAGATGCTACCTGAATGTTTGCATCTAAATGTAGTGGAAGACAGGTGTTGTTCCCATCATTCTCTAATCCTCTTGTTTCTGATCATGTGCCATTTGGTTTTGTTGACGCCTCTATTTAGACATCTCATCCTGCAGGTGGTTATCTTACGTTGCAGACTTTTGGCAAAGGTAGGTTAAGGTGATGATGAACATAGAGTTGTGAGCATAGATTTGTCTCAATTTGGATGTTAGGATGTTCGAGGGGTGGGGCTGACGCTTTTAGCCTTTTGTACTCTCGTCTCAATTTCTTTGTTGAGAAGTCCGTCTTCTGAGAAGATGCTGCCAAGATTCTGAACTCGCTGACTTGTTTCAGCAGAGTTCCGTCCTTGCAATTATCTTGGTAACGGCTCTAAACAATTTAACGATTTTGATAGAGTAGATAGAACAATTGGTTTCTGACTCCATGGTCTTAGTAACTCAAAACGGCCTAAAATGTCAGATAAAACTTTGTAAAACTTCGGTAGCACAGTATGTTCTGACCTCATCGACTTTCAATCCGATCCGACTCCACCAATCATGCCAGTCGTACAAGTGTGCACAACTTGAGGAAACAGACTAAGCCTCGGTGACGTCATGATTGGCAAGTCCAAAACCCATCCTGTGATTGCTGCTCGCCTTGGCGTGGCAGTATCTGGACGATGATTTGCCCTGATGGTTATTGACCTCCCAGGGATAACTCGTGCCAAGATGGAAGCTTGTTCTAGTTCGACTCCACAGCCTGTCCGTGTGTCTGTCTGTCTGTCTGTCTGTCTGTCTGTCTGTCTGTCTGTCTGTCTGTCTGTCTGTTAGCTTCTCTCTCTCTCTCTCTCTCTCTCTCTCTCTCTCTCTCTCTCTCTCTCTCTCCCTCTCTCTCATTATCTATCTATCTCTATGTGTGTGTGTGTGTGTGTGTGTGTGTGTGTGTGTGTGTGTGTGTGTATGTTTGTGTTGTGTTGTGTTGTGTGTGTGTGTGTGTGTGTGTGCGTGTGTATGTATTTAAGTATGTGTCTATGTGTATGTGTTTTGTTTGTGTAAGTGTGTGTGTGTGTGTGTGTGTGTGTGTGTGTGTGTGTGTGTGTGTGTGTGTGTGTGTGTTTGTGTGTGTGCGCGAGTGCACGCACATCTGTTGCTGTAAAACGCCACTTTTATGTTCTACCTCTTTTCTGTTTTTATTTTATACCTTCCTCCTTTTACTGAAACACTTAATGTCCATAATTGTATTGATCTTCTTTCTTTATACAGACTAAAAGCAAACTTTGTAGTGCTTTTAGCAAGTTTATTTACAGAAAGTCCGAAACTTAAATACGTTTTCTTTTCTTATACCATACATTAAGTTGGACATTTTGAGGGCAACGCACTGTGCAAAATGATCATAGTAAAGAAGAAAGAATGCGAAGAATGATGTAGAACACTACAGATTATTTGAATAATACTATTGTAATAATGTAATACGTAAGTGAAATAAAAGATTTAGGGTCCCTTATAACGAGCTCTAGATGTTATTATTAAACCCCATCAAACATCCTAACATTCAAATTGTGACAAAGCTAAGCTCATTAACTCATTCAACAATCAAAATTTCCCAAATTGACCGGCACAGCAATGGGTACCCCGGTGGCCCCTTCCCATGCCTACATTTTTATAGCTGAGTTTTGGCTCAAATACGTCTCCCCCTTCCCAAACAACCATTTCTACTTCTGCGTTACATGGACAACATTACCGCCCTGCACAATGGTTTCTCTGAAACAACCCAAAAACTTCTCACTCATTTCAACAAGGCGCACCATAGCATCAAATTTACTATTTTCTGCCCAGGAAAATCCAATTCTTTCATAGACCTGTCCCTCCAAATTATAATAATCCAAATTGAAACAGACCTGTACAAAAAACCTACTGACTCCAACTGTTATCTCCCACCTTCTTCAAACCATCCCAAACATATATTCCGTTCTGTGGTGCCCTTAGACTCTGCCGCATTTGCTCCAGTGAAAATTCTTTTAAACTACGGATAGACGAATTCACAGCCAACATTCTTCACAGTCGATACCCCAAAAATGTTATAACCCCCATTATCGAGAGAGTCATCAAATTGAACCGCACAAACCATCTGAAGTACAAATCCCTTAAGCCCAAACATAAAAGACCTTTTTTAGTCATTACTCATCATCAAACACTGCTCTATGTACATAAAATCCACAGCCATCATAAAACTTTTTGGGGAAATCAGACAAAATGAAAGCCTGTTTCCCCGATCCCCCTCTGGTTGCACTTCGTCAGCCCCCTTATCTTGGCAACCTCCTCATTCGCACTAGAACAGTAACACCCACATCTTCACCTCCGACAAGCCCATGTACCTCGCCCCAAAATCATCCTTGTAGAAAACCTAGATGCAAAAAATGTGCTTACATGAAAGGGACCAGCGTTGTAGAAGGCCCCCACATTAAAAGAAAACGTTCTTACAGCATCACCTGTGAAACCAAAAACGTTATTTACCTCCTACATATCATGTAAAGTCTGTCCAACCCAATATGAACGTCAAACTACCACCACACTTAGAGCTAGGTTTAATAACCGTAGGTATTCGGTACATAAAAACTCCTGCACACCAGTCGGCCAACATTTCAACAGACCTGGTCACAATGGAGCCTCCGATCTGCAGCCTCAGGGCATTGAAACAGTTCGAAATCCTACCAAAAGAAAAGCTAAATCAAAGAGAATCCATGTGGATTGGAACTTGGGGTCTCACCAGATTATCACTGGTCTTAACATAGACGAGCCACATTTCAGGGAACTGAAATTTACTATGTAGGGTACTAATCACATTATTTTTAAAGACTTGTTACTATACTACTACTTCTACCATAGTTACAGTGATAATTAAGATAGTTTATCCATCTATATCAGATGTGGACAAATACGGAGAAGAGTAGTCTTTACAGTGGGGTGGAAGAAATACGGATTGAGTTAACTTCTGCTTTTCTACCTTGGCTTTGAGCTCCTTTCAAGCGGACATTAGTTTCCTACCTGTGTGGAATTTAAAATTTAAAAGTTCCTTTCCTCATGTAGATATATGCCACTACTACTACTACTACTACAACTACTACTACTACTACTACTACTACTACTAATACTACTACTACTACTACTACTACTACTATTACTACTACTACTACTACTACTACTACTACTACTACTACGACTACTACTAATTACCTTTACATTGAAATTAATAACAATGTATGATTTGACGGGACATAAAAGTACATAATATTTTATATCCATAACCCTCTTTCCATAGGATTCTCCTTTTTCTGGTCTTTTCGATTTGAGTTTATAGCACCTTTTGGCATTGTGACGTAGATGCGCGCACTCTGGTTACTATAGCTATTGTAATCATTACATCTAACATTATTTTTTTATATTCCTGGTGAAACCCTTGATCGGGTGTTAAATTGGAAATCCAACAAGTCTCAATCCTTTTTCATTCCTTCCTGTTTACAATGATGATGATGATGATGATGATGATGATGATGATGATGATGATGATGATGATGATGATGATGATGATGATGATGATGACTTTTTGAAAAGATCTTTAAGAGGACCAGTTCGAGAATAATATGATAATAATGATAATAATATTAATAATAATAAATGAATTTATAACGCCCCATAATCCACAAAAAGTGCTCGGTGGCGCTTACAAACACACACACACACACACACACACACACACACACACACACACACACACACACACATACACACACACAAAAGCTGTAAAGCTCAGTACCACTACGACATGCATAATAAATAAATGTAAAAATACGACCAAAAAAAACCTGACATATGTTTCTCCTATAGAGTTCCAGCATTGTAAATAATATAATAATATTATATATTTATAATGCTGGAACTGTATAGGTGAAATATCTGTCAGTTTTTATATATAATTACATTATCAAATCTTGTAGTAAAATTAGAATTTGTTTCTAAGTCTTCACGAGTTTGTTCCGAGTGTGCAGCAATATTGCTGATGTTGAAGGATGTGGAGGAGAAGGGACAGAAAGAGGAGTATTGAGAGGAGGAGGAAATGTAGGCACAGGAGGAAGAGGAGGAGGAGGAGGAGGAGGAGGAGGAGGAGGAGGAGGAGGAGGAGGAGGAGGAGGAGGAGGAGGAGGAGGAGGAGGAGGAGGAGGAGGAGGAAGAGGTGGTGGAGGAGGAGGAGGAGGAGGAGAAAAAGGGGCAGAAACAGTATAAGCACAAGAGCTTGCCCCTCCCACCCAACAAAAACTTACGTTAAAAAAATTCGATACCACCTTAATGGACAAACAAATAGAAGGATTGCTTTGTTGGACTTTGTATTTTCTTGAATTTTCTCTTGGCCAGCAGGACAAGTTTGTTACCAAAAAAAAGACAAAAACGTCTCCCTCTGGGGATTACCATCCTGTCGGAGCAACTCTGTAGTGGAGAACAACGTCAGACTGGCAGACAGAAAATGACCAGAACCTCGCAGATCTGTCTAGTAGTGACCCAGGAAAAGATAACTCAAGACGTCTAGCCAATACTGCAAGGAGTGACCTGTGAGTGTTTCTAGATCCTCAGGGTATCAAGGAAGATTTAATGGATATTCCGTGTCCTATTTTGACTTTATCTGTCCCAACTTCTGAAGCAGATGGCAGGGGACAGGTCTACGACCTAAATCTGCTTAAGCCTGAAGGCCTGTGCTGTTATAAGTGCACCTAGAACTGTGCCAAACAAAATTAATGGCGTTCGTCTGACGCAACAGGTTTGTAATGTTGTGGTTAAAAAGCCGGAGTCACTAGCCGGAAGTAATCAAAAGTCAACTATGTTTCCGTATTAGGCAACACCATGGTGGACGCAAGTCAATGATTTCGAAATTGGGAAGGCCAAAAAAGCCAGAGCCCAAATAGGGCTACGTGTTGTCTGTGGTTTAATGAACTAAACGCGGCTCTCACACGCTAAAAGACATGAGATAGATTCCCTAGAGGGAACATATGTTTTACGGAGCTTCCCCGGCTTTCTTTTTAAATGCTGTATCCCACCATAGTGCGGTCAAAAATTCGTTGTGCAACTTATTCTCACATATCTCTTTAACGGGTGATTCAATGTCATCCATACTTTGCATAGCAGTTTGTATCAATGTGTCTCAACTAAATCATGTTTACAATAGGGGCTAGATTAAAAAACTTTTCTTCATAAATTTATATAAAATACTTGAAATCTCTGTCACATGTAAAATGGTATTATTCACAACACTTCCCGCTTCTCACACACATTTTTATTACGCATATGGCCTACGTCACAGCTCATCAAAGACAATTTTTACTTTTTGTTATAGTGAACACATTTTTGTACAAACGGCTCTCAAAACATGTGTTCAATAAGAATAATGTCCCGATTAGAAAAACCTGACGGACTTGCTATTAAAAGCAATATTGTAAAAAGATGTAAACATTTCAAAATCTGCAGAAACCACTCACTTTGACTTTTTATTAGTATTTTATTAGGAATTTTCTAGAATACAGCTTGCAGGTGTTTGCAAAAATATTGATCTGTTAAAACAAATTGATACGAGTCACAGTGCAAAAAATGGAGAACCTTTGTTCGATAGTTGAGAAGATATTTGAAAATAAGTCGCACAACGAATTTTTGACCGCACTATAGGCTCCTGTTGACTCTGCAGGTTTGTGTGAAAACTCCCACTGTTTAGATTATCTACATTATGTTGATGCAAACTAAGACTGAATATATCGTTAACGCCAATAACGTTTGGTCCAGTAGGCTAAAGAGCTGTGTAGTCGATTTATAATGAATGATTAGTTTAAAAAAATGCTAATTCGATAAATAATATTATTATTATACCAATCGTACTCCAAAGGGCCTTTTAAAGGAAAAAGACTTTCAAATTTGCAATTAATGAAAGAAGTTTTGAAAGGTAATTTATTCAAGCTCAATAATAGAAACAGATATAAAGAACATCAAAAGAATGTTAGAAAAAAAACAGAGTAAAAAATAAAACTGTGAACATTTAGCCC
>NW_004797436.1:446834-453123 GCF_000002075.1 Aplysia californica
GGGGGGTTAGGACTACAGTACTCGATAACTGAAACCGACGATCTTGTACCACAACAGGCACAATGGAATTTCTGTTGTTTTGTACTTTCACATCTGAAAAATCCAAGATAGCGGTTCTAATGGTTGTTAACTTTTCCCTGGAATGAGTGAGAGATTAGAATTTCAAAAAACAAAGCTAATTGTTTTGGTCGGTAGCTTTAATAAAAAATTTTTTTAGTGGATTTATCTAACAATATTGGGAGCATAAGAAGGAAAAAATCGACCACTCAGAAAGTAATTCTGAGTTTCCCAAAGCCATTCAAAAAGGTAACGTTTTTTCCCCCAGCAGAATTCTTCTGTTGGGGGCTTTTACACTGAAAATGTAAAATAGAAGTTGACAACCTGTCTTTTCGTTGAACTGTTTAGCATACTCTCAGAACGTTGGGTGCGTGGTGCATCTATTTCAGTCACACAGACCCATGTCATAGGTGCACTTTGGTTTTTCACCGTTATTCCCAGAAGACTTTCGTTTAGTTGTTGTATGGTGAAATTTTTTTCGTTCATTAGAGTTGTTTTTCGTATTTCGGGTGTAACCTCAGCAGCCTGCCTCCTATATGATCTGTATCTTTCTATTTTGGAGATTTATTTGTGGGTGGTGGTGGTGGGGTAGATTTCTATAATGATCACATATCACAGTCATAGGACAATGAGTCGACAATGATAGATTTAATTTGATTAAGTAGCCCCCTTTAATCTGCTGTTTATCACATCTTTAACTATTCCGTACAAGAAAAAGCCTTCAATGTGCCTTTATTCCTTAAGTCTCTCTTTATACCGTGAAAAGAAATATATCGATCATGAGAGATTCAGAAAGAGCAGATCCTATTGTATGAATGACGTCACGCGGATAGTTTTTTTTACTGAGATGAGGTACATGTGCAAGAGTCAGTATCATTGATCACAAGACCTGCAATATTCTCACCAAACAACTCTTCTTCCGTTTGAGTAATTTTCATTTTCTTCTCTTTGTATTTGACGAATAAGACTAGGTGACTGAATAATTTGTCAAACTGCTCTTTTTGTTTCTAGTCCATAAGGGTCTCTCTGTGCACGTCATTTTGTAGGCGTAAGAAAGGGCTGAGCCTGCGGCTATTCAGATTCAGGTCGGGCGACTTTCAAAATCCCAACTGAAGCATCAAATGAGATTCTTTTGAACTTACTGAAATGTCAAATTAGCAACATTTTTGGACGGTGACGCTGTTTTTTAAAACTGGTGGGATAACTAAATATCTCAATTTACATCACACTTCAGGGTTTCGGGGGATTTGTAAAACATGTTTTTAAAAAAATTGTTTTGTTTTCTTACTTCTCATATATTATTTGTCTCTTCTTGTGTGGTCGGAGATCGGTTTAAGAAATTGTTCGTGAGCTCACGTGAATGTATGCCTCTTTCATAGTTTGTGTTCTTGTGTGTATACTTGTTGTTGTTGTTGTTGTTGTTGTTGTTGTTGTTGTTGTGTGTGTATGTGTGTGTGTGTGTGTGTGTGTGTGTGTGTGTGTGTGTGTGTGTGTGTGTGAGTGGGTGGGTTAGTGTGTGTATCTTTGTTGTGAGCGTGAGCTAAAATACTCCTCAGTTATGGTGCCCCTCCTACATTACATGTACATATATTTACTAAAATGTGCATGAGTGACACCTGCTTCGGCTTATCACCCCTTATCTCTGGTTTCCTTAAATGGGGGGGGGGGGTGTCTACACCCCCCAAAGTCAAGATTAGGCTCAAAATTATGGAACTTGAGTTGTCTGGCATTTTTAGCTTCCTCAGCCTCTCCTACAACTATTTCATCGCATAATAACCGACAAATACCGTATTTTTTCCCATACCGGGCATTTCCTCATAAAGTTAATATTTTATTTTTCTTTATCGGCCGTTTTCTCAAAACGTGACTTTCCTCTATACTCTTTTGAATAACTCCACCATTTTTCATCCAATCTTCATGAAATTTGCACAGAATGAAGAAAAGATGTAATATTAAATTTTGTCTGTTGATTTTTTAAAATATATGGCATATATTTTTTTTTGGTGGTGCCTGGAGTGAGGATTTTCACCGATTAAAAATTCAAACGTGAATGCTACCTCAGGAAAAAATTCATTAAATTTTTTATAATTCGTTTAGGAACAAAACAACAACCATCTTCTTAGATGTAATGTTTATTAACACGCATGCCAAAAACCAATCAATTTCCATGAGCAATAAGTGCGGTATTCATTACATAAGTCAAAAAATCCAATATGGCCGTCGTATCCATGGAAACGAAACTTTTATCTCAAATTTGATTGTAGATTATAAGACTCCATACTATGCTTGTTATATGTGTGAAATTTGGTAAAAGCTGATTATGTAATAAGCGAGATAGCTTTCAGGAGTTGCCCCCCCCCCCCTTAAGGAAGCGGGCAGCTCAGTTGCTATCAAGCGAACTACCCTGACTCGAATCCTAGCTGGTTCCATATTGAGCTTGTTTTTTTGTCGGTGATTTTTTTCAGGTTTTCACTCCGTTTACATTTGTCCTATTGCATAGTGAATGTATATTATAATAATATGCCCAAAGGTCAAAGCTCTCAAACAATCTCACAGTATTTACAGGGTTGTTTATCAGAATAATATCATACCTCTTTTTTCTTCTACCTACCAGTGTATGAAGTGTAATGTGTGGGGGCTTCACAATTGCACAAAGATGACCCGAGTGGGCAGAAATTTTTATCAAGTATTTTGATGTATCTGTTATGATGTTGTATCGTATTCTTTCTCAGCCAAGGTTGGCCCTAACCAACGTAAACGATTTAAATATTGTGTCCATGTTGGTGGAAAAAAACGCCAACTTGAATAACGGAAGTAAGCGGCCAAGGCTCTTATGATATTATGTTGTCCCAGTATATACACGAGAGTGAACCAGTACATTAGCTTATTTCTTTCCTTCTTACTTTTATCAGTCGACATAGTGTAAGTGGGTGGTTGGCGGGTGCTCTGGTGTGCTTTGCTCCTTCTTTCCTGTAAAAAATCTATTTTCCATATCTCCCCTCCTTCTTTTTTATGTTTGTTACTCTCTTGTAACACCTTTAAACTTCTTGTGCTCATATGACCTTATGCAGTTACGAGCGCCGTAAAACTTCTACCGAAACAATATTGTTCCATTTTATGAGAAAGGACTCATTTATCGTTTGAAAGCTATTAAACTACCTTCTCTTTTTTTTAAAAATAAAAGGCAAATCCAAGACGAAAACAGCCCACTTGAAAAAAGAAATATTAAGAAGTAACCCTTAACTAATCAGGTGTGTATCAAGTTACAATTTTTATTTCAAAGGGTAAGAGTTGTGTTACTTGGTTGTAATTTCATCTTGACATAATTATCCATTTGTTTACCGTGGGTAGTATTATTTTATTCGATTATCTACTTCGTCGATTTTATTTATGTAACATTAAATTACAAAAAAAAGATTACTTTCTGATCCTCATGGCACCATTTGAACAAACATAAGTTATGGTTTGAAATACAAAGGTCATGGCAAGGGAAAATTGGGAAAGATTGATTGTAACATTTCACCCCTTTTTTCTCTTTCCCAAAGTACAGAAGTCATTTAAATTGTGAGAGTTAACTTTGACACTCGATAATTGGATGTGACAGGTGTTTAGTGTATTTGAGTGTACTCAAACAGAGCCTAAGGTGGTATGCCTTTGTCACATGCCATTAACACAGTTAAGTAGGCTTGAGGCTCTCGTAGCCTAGAGGTTAAGGTGTTCGCCTTTCATTCAATAGGTCACGGGTTAGAATTAGGATGGCGACGGACATCTTTCTTCTCTAAAATTGTCTCCTTTCACCCCATTTCCTGCTCTTTAGCAACGTACTGTTGTCTGCTTTCGTCTCCACTTTCTGCCCCCACCCCCTCACCTCCTTTGCTCCCTGCTCTGGGATCCTGACTCTTTCTGCACCATTTCTACTGCTACTCCCTGGCTCCTTCTTACAGTTGTCTTTCAACCACACCTCTGATCTTCTGGTAGGAGAGATCTATACCGACCTAGCCTTCTCGGACAAGGGCAAAATATCTCGGAGGTCCCATGTGGCAGCTGCACACGTTAAAGATCCCTTGGTGGTCCAAAATCGATAAGAGTAGGCTTTCTCCGCCACCCTAGGAAAATTCAAAATTTCCTACCAGCTGAAAATTTTTAATGTGTCCCGCGCGCCCATATGATCTTATGTAGGTGCGAGGGACGTAAAATACTCACTAAAAAAAAACTAGAACGAAAAACAGGTTAGCTAGGCTGCATACGTGTCCGAATTAGCATGATGTTTTCAAGGGACATCTGTCCGATGTTTAACGTATCTTGCTTTGTTCATAGTTTGTCTGTCTGGCCGCTGGGAGTTGTATCACATTCAGTCTGGTTTTGTCCCTGACAGCCAGGGTCGTTCTAGCTCCCTCATAAATATTTAAATTGTGTCTGTGGAGGCGTTAAACATTTACACCTATTTAAAATTAGAAGATGTTCCGCCTTAGTCTATTGCGCACAATAGCGTAACACAGGATGTACACTCGTCAGACTTTGCAGGATTATTCGGAAATCAAATGTACCCCATATTTTACCACGTTTATATCAACTATTTGAAGTCAAGACTACCGAAGTCGATGGTGTAGAGGTTAACTTCTTCGTCATAGCTTGATAAAGATAGGAGTTCGATTTCCGAGAGAGGATGCTTTTAAAAAAAATGGAATATCTATGTCTGCTGCTTGAATACATCCCACTTAGCCAGGTTGACCCTGGCAGGCACGGTTGGGGTATCCCACCTCCTGAGAGATCTAAATTATTGTGTTAATATGGGCTTTACTGGTTACTTACTTTACCTACAATTACGTTTTCTTTCCTCTGGTATCCTTAGGAAGTCGAGAGGAGGTGCAGGTTTCCGTCCTGTGCTAGGTGTGTGGAGTCTGTGATGATAGTTGATATGTTGCTCTAGAGCCTTTTTAACTCCATTCAGCAAGGTCTTTCTAGGTCTTCCTCTTGATTTGAAGCCGGATTCTTGGGTGTTGTAAGCTCTAGCCGCTAGTTGTTTAAGGGGCATTCTGGCTAGATGTCCAAACCATTTGACACTTTGACGCTCTATAAATTTTATTACTGGCGGTATTCCAGTTTGTAGACGTATGGTTTCGTTCCTTATGCGGTCTCTTCTGGTGACGTGGATGGTTTTGCAGAGACACCTCAATTCGCAAGCTTTGATTTTTCTTTCTTTTGCCTTGTTCAGAAACCATGTTTAGCACTGGTATGTTAATGTTTGTATGAAGATGCTATTGATGAGCTGGGATTTTTCTTCAGTTGGGATGTTCTTGTGACTGAGCAGGGGTGTTAGCTGGTAGGTCACTGCATTTGCCTCCATAGTTCTTGTGTCTATTTCTTTGTCCATACGCCCATCTTGTGTGAAGATGGTTCCCAAATATTTGAATTCAGCTGCTTGTTGGAGCTGTGTTCCATCAATAAGAATGTTGAGTTTCCTTGGGTTTCTGCTGACCTTCAAAACTTCTGTTTTTGAGATGGAAATTTTCATGTTCAGGTGTTTACATTTCTCATTTACTTTTGTGGTGTGTTTTTGTAATTCCTCTTCTTCTGTATTTAATATACTCTGGTCGTCAGCAAATAGAAGCTCTTTCAGTCCAGTGATGTTGTCATTTGCTGCTCTCGTGATCCTATCCATATACGTGATGAAGAGAAGCGGAGAGAGAACATACCCTTGTCTCACCCCAGACCTGATTGGGAACAAGCCCTATAGCCCTTCTGTTTATCTTACGGCACACAGTCTGTTTTTATAAAGTGCCATGCTGTTCTCCACCAATTGTCATCTTCCCAAAGTTGACAGCTATAAAGCTGGTCAAACTCTTTTTCCTGATCCACGAAGACGGTATTGAGGTCTTTGCAACGGTTACCAATGTAAAATACAGAGACGTTATATCCCAGTGTAACAGGTGTCAGAGGACTCAGGTAAATTCATGGTGTGCATGGGAAATAGGGGATGGTAAAGAGGGGTAGGAATGGGGGGGGGGGGGGACACTGTCTTAATTGTACCTTCAATAACGATAATATCAGCTATATTAAAAACGATGGCAAAATACATTCATGATAAAGTGATATAAGAATTATCTTGAGCGCAGTAAAATAACAACAGCAACATGAACAACTACAACAACAATAACACCTCTACTGTACTACTACTGCTACTACTACTACTACTACTACTACTACTACTACTACTACTACTACTACTACT